>NW_028248424.1:0-40042 GCF_964263255.1 Lissotriton vulgaris | reverse complement strand
GTTTTCAAATGTTTTATTTTGAACGTCAGTTCACATTTGTAGGTGGATCATCAGTGTTAGAGCTAAAATTAGCATGTTTAAAGTGATTTTCATGCTTCCAGGGGCTCGGGAAGTTAATTAAATACCATTTGGAGGCATTTAATGTTCGAGCAAAAACGGCTGATTTTCGACAAAAGAGATAACACCCCCCATTACGTCATGCTTCAGAAATGTGGAAAATGGTCCGTTTTCAAATGTTTTATTTTTGAACGTCAGTTCACATTTGTAGGTGGATCATCAGTGTTAGAGCTAAAATTAGCATGTTTAAAGTGATTTTCATGCTTCCAGGGGCTCGGGAAGTTAATTAAATACCATTTGGAGGCATTTAATGTTCGAGCAAAAACGGCTGATTTTCGACAAAAGAGATAACACCCCCCATTACGTCATGCTTCAGAAATGTGGAAAATGGTCCGTTTTCAAATGTTTTATTTTTGAACGTCAGTTCACATTTGTAGGTGGATCATCAGTGTTAAAGCTAAAATTAGCATGTTTAAAGTGATTTTCATGCTTCCAGGGGCCCAAAACACAAGATTTATGGAATGGTTAAAAGTGCATGAAAATGGCCAATTTACTCACTCTGAGTTCTCAAAAAGGGTTTCTTCACCCGGGAAGTTAATTAAATACCATTTGGAGGCATTTAATGTTCGAGCAAAAACGGCTTATTTTCGACAAAAGAGATAACACCCCCCCATTACGTCATGCTTCAGAAATGTGGAAAATGGTCCGTTTTCAAATGTTTTATTTTTGAACGTCAGTTCACATTTGTAGGTGGATCATCAGTGTTAGAGCTAAAATTAGCATGTTTAAAGTGATTTTCATGCTTCCAGGGGCTCGGGAAGTTAATTAAATACCATTTGGAGGCATTTAATGTTCGAGCAAAAACGGCTGATTTTCGACAAAAGAGATAACACCCCCCCATTACGTCATGCTTCAGAAATGTGGAAAATGGTCCGTTTTCAAATGTTTTATTTTTGAACGTCAGTTCACATTTGTAGGTGGATCATCAGTGTTAGAGCTAAAATTAGCATGTTTAAAGTGATTTTCATGCTTCCAGGGGCCCAAAACACAAGATTTATGGAATGGTTAAAAGTGCATGAAAATGGCCAATTTACTCACTCTGAGTTCTCAAAAAGGGTTTCTTCACCCCGGGAAGTTAATTAAATACCATTTGGAGGCATTTAATGTTCGAGCAAAACGGCTGATTTTCGACAAAAGAGATAACACCCCCCCATTACGTCATGCTTCAGAAATGTGGAAAATGGTCCGTTTTCAAATGTTTTATTTTTGAACGTCAGTTCACATTTGTAGGTGGATCATCAGTGTTAGAGCTAAAATTAGCATGTTTAAAGTGATTTTCATGCTTCCAGGGGCTCGGGAAGTTAATTAAATACCATTTGGAGGCATTTAATGTTCGAGCAAAAACGGCTGATTTTCGACAAAAGAGATAACACCCCCCCATTACGCCATGCTTCAGAAATGTGGAAAATGGTCCGTTTTCAAATGTTTTATTTTTGAACGTCAGTTCACATTTGTAGGTGGATCATCAGTGTTAGAGCTAAAATTAGCATGTTTAAAGTGATTTTCATGCTTCCAGGGGCCCAAAACACAAGATTTATGGAATGGTTAAAAGTGCATGAAAATGGCCAATTTACTCACTCTGAGTTCTCAAAAAGGGTTTCTTCACCCCGGGAAGTTAATTAAATACCATTTGGAGGCATTTAATGTTCGAGCAAAAACGGCTGATTTTCGACAAAAGAGATAACACCCCCCCATTACGTCATGCTTCAGAAATGTGGAAAATGGTCCGTTTTCAAATGTTTTATTTTTGAACGTCAGTTCACATTTGTAGGTGGATCATCAGTGTTAGAGCTAAAATTAGCATGTTTAAAGTGATTTTCATGCTTCCAGGGGCTCGGGAAGTTAATTAAATACCATTTGGAGGCATTTAATGTTCGAGCAAAAACGGCTGATTTTCGACAAAAGAGATAACACCCCCCCATTACGTCATGCTTCAGAAATGTGGAAAATGGTCCGTTTTCAAATGTTTTATTTTTGAACGTCAGTTCACATTTGTAGGTGGATCATCAGTGTTAGAGCTAAAATTAGCATGTTTAAAGTGATTTTCATGCTTCCAGGGGCTCGGGAAGTTAATTAAATACCATTTGGAGGCATTTAATGTTCGAGCAAAAACGGCTGATTTTCGACAAAAGAGATAACACCCCCCCATTACGTCATGCTTCAGAAATGTGGAAAATGGTCCGTTTTCAAATGTTTTATTTTTGAACGTCAGTTCACATTTGTAGGTGGATCATCAGTGTTAGAGCTAAAATTAGCATGTTTAAAGTGATTTTCATGCTTCCAGGGGCTCGGGAAGTTAATTAAATACCATTTGGAGGCATTTAATGTTCGAGCAAAAACGGCTGATTTTCGACAAAAGAGATAACACCCCCCCATTACGTCATGCTTCAGAAATGTGGAAAATGGTCCGTTTTCAAATGTTTTATTTTTGAACGTCAGTTCACATTTGTAGGTGGATCATCAGTGTTAGAGCTAAAATTAGCATGTTTAAAGTGATTTTCATGCTTCCAGGGGCTCGGGAAGTTAATTAAATACCATTTGGAGGCATTTAATGTTCGAGCAAAACGGCTGATTTTCGACAAAAGAGATAACACCCCCCCATTACGTCATGCTTCAGAAATGTGGAAAATGGTCCGTTTTCAAATGTTTTATTTTTGAACGTCAGTTCACATTTGTAGGTGGATCATCAGTGTTAGAGCTAAAATTAGCATGTTTAAAGTGATTTTCATGCTTCCAGGGGCTCGGGAAGTTAATTAAATACCATTTGGAGGCATTTAATGTTCGAGCAAAAACGGCTGATTTTCGACAAAAGAGATAACACCCCCCCATTACGTCATGCTTCAGAAATGTGGAAAATGGTCCGTTTTCAAATGTTTTATTTTTGAACGTCAGTTCACATTTGTAGGTGGATCATCAGTGTTAAAGCTAAAATTAGCATGTTTAAAGTGATTTTCATGCTTCCAGGGGCCCAAAACACAAGATTTATGGAATGGTTAAAAGTGCATGAAAATGGCCAATTTACTCACTCTGAGTTCTCAAAAAGGGTTTCTTCACCCCGGGAAGTTAATTAAATACCATTTGGAGGCATTTAATGTTCGAGCAAAAACGGCTTATTTTCGACAAAAGAGATAACACCCCCCCATTACGTCATGCTTCAGAAATGTGGAAAATGGTCCGTTTTCAAATGTTTTATTTTTGAACGTCAGTTCACATTTGTAGGTGGATCATCAGTGTTAGAGCTAAAATTAGCATGTTTAAAGTGATTTTCATGCTTCCAGGGGCTCGGGAAGTTAATTAAATACCATTTGGAGGCATTTAATGTTCGAGCAAAAACGGCTGATTTTCGACAAAAGAGATAACACCCCCCCATTACGTCATGCTTCAGAAATGTGGAAAATGGTCCGTTTTCAAATGTTTTATTTTTGAACGTCAGTTCACATTTGTAGGTGGATCATCAGTGTTAGAGCTAAAATTAGCATGTTTAAAGTGATTTTCATGCTTCCAGGGGCCCAAAACACAAGATTTATGGAATGGTTAAAAGTGCATGAAAATGGCCAATTTACTCACTCTGAGTTCTCAAAAAGGGTTTCTTCACCCCGGGAAGTTAATTAAATACCATTTGGAGGCATTTAATGTTCGAGCAAAAACGGCTGATTTTCGACAAAAGAGATAACACCCCCCCATTACGTCATGCTTCAGAAATGTGGAAAATGGTCCGTTTTCAAAATGTTTTATTTTTGAACGTCAGTTCACATTTGTAGGTGGATCATCAGTGTTAGAGCTAAAATTAGCATGTTTAAAGTGATTTTCATGCTTCCAGGGGCTCGGGAAGTTAATTAAATACCATTTGGAGGCATTTAATGTTCGAGCAAAAACGGCTGATTTTCGACAAAAGAGATAACACCCCCCATTACGTCATGCTTCAGAAATGTGGAAAATGGTCCGTTTTCAAATGTTTTATTTTTGAACGTCAGTTCACATTTGTAGGTGGATCATCAGTGTTAGAGCTAAAATTAGCATGTTTAAAGTGATTTTCATGCTTCCAGGGGCTCGGGAAGTTAATTAAATACCATTTGGAGGCATTTAATGTTCGAGCAAAAACGGCTGATTTTCGACAAAAGAGATAACACCCCCCCATTACGTCATGCTTCAGAAATGTGGAAAATGGTCCGTTTTCAAATGTTTTATTTTTGAACGTCAGTTCACATTTGTAGGTGGATCATCAGTGTTAGAGCTAAAATTAGCATGTTTAAAGTGATTTTCATGCTTCCAGGGGCTCAGGAAGTTAATTAAATACCATTTGGAGGCATTTAATGTTCGAGCAAAAACGGCTGATTTTCGACAAAAGAGATAACACCCCCCCATTACGTCATGCTTCAGAAATGTGGAAAATGGTCCGTTTTCAAATGTTTCATTTTTGAACGTCAGTTCACATTTGTAGGTGGATCATCAGTGTTAGAGCTAAAATTAGCATGTTTAAAGTGATTTTCATGCTTCCAGGGGCCAAAACACAAGATTATGGAATGGTTAAAAGTGCATGAAAATGGCCAATTTACTCACTCTGAGTTCTCAAAAAGGGTTTCTTCACCCCGGGAAGTTAATTAAATACCATTTGGAGGCATTTAATGTTCGAGCAAAAACGGCTGATTTTCGACAAAAGAGATAACACCCCCCCATTACGTCATGCTTCAGAAATGTGGAAAATGGTCCGTTTTCAAATGTTTTATTTTTGAACGTCAGTTCACATTTGTAGGTGGATCATCAGTGTTAGAGCTAAAATTAGCATGTTTAAAGTGATTTTCATGCTTCCAGGGGCCCAAAACACAAGATTTATGGAATGGTTAAAAGTGCATGAAAATGGCCAATTTACTCACTCTGAGTTCTCAAAAAGGGTTTCTTCACCCCGGGAAGTTAATTAAATACCATTTGGAGGCATTTAATGTTCGAGCAAAAACGGCTGATTTTCGACAAAAGAGATAACACCCCCCCATTACGTCATGCTTCAGAAATGTGGAAAATGGTCCGTTTTCAAATGTTTTATTTTTGAACGTCAGTTCACATTTGTAGGTGGATCATCAGTGTTAGAGCTAAAATTAGCATGTTTAAAGTGATTTTCATGCTTCCAGGGGCCCAAAACACAAGATTTATGGAATGGTTAAAAGTGCATGAAAATGGTCAATTTACTCACTCTGAGTTCTCAAAAAGGGTTTCTTCACCCCGGGAAGTTAATTAAATACCATTTGGAGGCATTTAATGTTCGAGCAAAAACGGCTGATTTTCGACAAAAGAGATAACACCCCCCCATTACGTCATGCTTCAGAAATGTGGAAAATGGTCCGTTTTCAAATGTTTTATTTTTGAACGTCAGTTCACATTTGTAGGTGGATCATCAGTGTTAGAGCTAAAATTAGCATGTTTAAAGTGATTTTCATGCTTCCAGGGGCCCAAAACACAAGATTTATGGAATGGTTAAAAGTGCATGAAAATGGTCAATTTACTCACTCTGAGTTCTCAAAAAGGGTTTCTTCACCCCGGGAAGTTAATTAAATACCATTTGGAGGCATTTAATGTTCGAGCAAAAACTGCTGATTTTCGACAAAAGAGATAACACCCCCCCATTACGTCATGCTTCAGAAATGTGGAAAATGGTCCGTTTTCAAATGTTTTATTTTTGAACGTCAGTTCACATTTGTAGGTGGATCATCAGTGTTAGAGCTAAAATTAGCATGTTTAAAGTGATTTTCATGCTTCCAGGGGCCCAAAACACAAGATTTATGGAATGGTTAAAAGTGCATGAAAATGGCCAATTTACTCACTCTGAGTTCTCAAAAAGGGTTTCTTCACCCCGGGAAGTTAATTAAATACCATTTGTAGGCATTTAATGTTCGAGCAAAAACGGCTGATTTTCGACAAAAGAGATAACACCCCCCCATTACGTCATGCTTCAGAAATGTGGAAAATGGTCTGTTTTCAAATGTTTTATTTTTGAACGTCAGTTCACATTTGTAGGTGGATCATCAGTGTTAGAGCTAAAATTAGCATGTTTAAAGTGATTTTCATGCTTCCAGGGGCCCAAAACACAAGATTTATGGAATGGTTAAAAGTGCATGAAAATGGCCAATTTACTCACTCTGAGTTCTCAAAAAGGGTTTCTTCACCCCGGGAAGTTAATTAAATACCATTTGGAGGCATTTAATGTTCGAGCAAAAACGGCTGATTTTCGACAAAAGAGATAACACCCCCCCATTACGTCATGCTTCAGAAATGTGGAAAATGGTCCGTTTTCAAATGTTTTATTTTTGAACGTCAGTTCACATTTGTAGGTGGATCATCAGTGTTAGAGCTAAAATTAGCATGTTTAAAGTGATTTTCATGCTTCCAGGGGCCCAAAACACAAGATTTATGGAATGGTTAAAAGTGCATGAAAATGGCCAATTTACTCACTCTGAGTTCTCAAAAAGGGTTTCTTCACCCCGGGAAGTTAATTAAATACCATTTGGAGGCATTTAATGTTCGAGCAAAAACGGCTGATTTTCGACAAAAGAGATAACACCCCCCCATTACGTCATGCTTCAGAAATGTGGAAAATGGTCCGTTTTCAAATGTTTTATTTTTGAACGTCAGTTCACATTTGTAGGTGGATCATCAGTGTTAGAGCTAAAATTAGCATGTTTAAAGTGATTTTCATGCTTCCAGGGGCCCAAAACACAAGATTTATGGAATGGTTAAAAGTGCATGAAAATGGCCAATTTACTCACTCTGAGTTCTCAAAAAGGGTTTCTTCACCCCGGGAAGTTAATTAAATACCATTTGGAGGCATTTAATGTTCGAGCAAAAACGGCTGATTTTCGACAAAAGAGATAACACCCCCCCCATTACGTCATGCTTCAGAAATGTGGAAAATGGTCCGTTTTCAAATGTTTTATTTTTGAACGTCAGTTCACATTTGTAGGTGGATCATCAGTGTTAGAGCTAAAATTAGCATGTTTAAAGTGATTTTCATGCTTCCAGGGGCCCAAAACACAAGATTTATGGAATGGTTAAAAGTGCATGAAAATTGCCAATTTACTCACTCTGAGTTCTCAAAAAGGGTTTCTTCACCCCGGGAAGTTAATTAAATACCATTTGGAGGCATTTAATGTTCGAGCAAAAACGGCTGATTTTCGACAAAAGAGATAACACCCCCCCATTACGTCATGCTTCAGAAATGTAGAAAATGGTCCGTTTTCAAATGTTTTATTTTTGAACGTCAGTTCACATTTGTAGGTGGATCATCAGTGTTAGAGCTAAAATTAGCATGTTTAAAGTGATTTTCATGCTTCCAGGGGCTCGGGAAGTTAATTAAATACCATTTGGAGGCATTTAATGTTCGAGCAAAAACGGCTGATTTTCGACAAAAGAGATAACACCCCCCCATTACGTCATGCTTCAGAAATGTGGAAAATGGTCCGTTTTCAAATGTTTTATTTTTGAACGTCAGTTCACATTTGTAGGTGGATCATCAGTGTTAGAGCTAAAATTAGCATGTTTAAAGTGATTTTCATGCTTCCAGGGGCTCGGGAAGTTAATTAAATACCATTTGGAGGCATTTAATGTTCGAGCAAAAACGGCTGATTTTCGACAAAAGAGATAACACCCCCCCATTACGTCATGCTTCAGAAATGTGGAAAATGGTCCGTTTTCAAATGTTTTATTTTTGAACGTCAGTTCACATTTGTAGGTGGATCATCAGTGTTAGAGCTAAAATTAGCATGTTTAAAGTGATTTTCATGCTTCCAGGGGCCCAAAACACAAGATTTATGGAATGGTTAAAAGTGCATGAAAATGGCCAATTTACTCACTCTGAGTTCTCAAAAAGGGTTTCTTCACCCCGGGAAGTTAATTAAATACCATTTGGAGGCATTTAATGTTCGAGCAAAAACGGCTGATTTTCGACAAAAGAGATAACACCCCCCCATTACGTCATGCTTCAGAAATGTGGAAAATGGTCCGTTTTCAAATGTTTTATTTTTGAACGTCAGTTCACATTTGTAGGTGGATCATCAGTGTTAGAGCTAAAATTAGCATGTTTAAAGTGATTTTCATGCTTCCAGGGGCCCAAAACACAAGATTTATGGAATGGTTAAAAGTGCATGAAAATGGCCAATTTACTCACTCTGAGTTCTCAAAAAGGGTTTCTTCACCCCGGGAAGTTAATTAAATACCATTTGGAGGCATTTAATGTTCGAGCAAAAACGGCTGATTTTCGACAAAAGAGATAACACCCCCCCATTACGTCATGCTTCAGAAATGTGGAAAATGGTCCGTTTTCAAATGTTTTATTTCTGAACGTCAGTTCACATTTGTAGGTGGATCATCAGTGTTAGAGCTAAAATTAGCATGTTTAAAGTGATTTTCATGCTTCCAGGGGCCCAAAACACAAGATTTATGGAATGGTTAAAAGTGCATGAAAATGGCCAATTTACTCACTCTGAGTTCTCAAAAAGGGTTTCTTCACCCCGGGAAGTTAATTAAATACCATTTGGAGGCATTTAATGTTCGAGCAAAAACGGCTGATTTTCGACAAAAGAGATAACACCCCCCCATTACGTCATGCTTCAGAAATGTGGAAAATGGTCCGTTTTCAAATGTTTTATTTTTGAACGTCAGTTCACATTTGTAGGTGGATCATCAGTGTTAGAGCTAAAATTAGCATGTTTAAAGTGATTTTCATGCTTCCACGGGCCCAAAACACAAGATTTATGGAATGGTTAAAAGTGCATGAAAATGGCCAATTTACTCACTCTGAGTTCTCAAAAAGGGTTTCTTCACCCCGGGAAGTTAATTAAATACCATTTGGAGGCATTTAATGTTCGAGCAAAAACGGCTGATTTTCGACAAAAGAGATAACACCCCCCCATTACGTCATGCTTCAGAAATGTGGAAAATGGTCCGTTTTCAAATGTTTTATTTTTGAACGTCAGTTCACATTTGTAGGTGGATCATCAGTGTTAGAGCTAAAATTAGCATGTTTAAAGTGATTTTCATGCTTCCAGGGGCCCAAAACACAAGATTTATGGAATGGTTAAAAGTGCATGAAAATGGCCAATTTACTCACTCTGAGTTCTCAAAAAGGGTTTCTTCACCCTGGGAAGTTAATTAAATACCATTTGGAGGCATTTAATGTTCGAGCAAAAACGGCTGATTTTCGACAAAAGAGATAACACCCCCCCATTACGCCATGCTTCAGAAATGTGGAAAATGGTCCGTTTTCAAATGTTTTATTTTTGAACGTCAGTTCACATTTGTAGGTGGATCATCAGTGTTAGAGCTAAAATTAGCATGTTTAAAGTGATTTTCATGCTTCCAGGGGCCCAAAACACAAGATTTATGGAATGGTTAAAAGTGCATGAAAATGGCCAATTTACTCACTCTGAGTTCTCAAAAAGGGTTTCTTCACCCCGGGAAGTTAATTAAATACCATTTGGAGGCATTTAATGTTCGAGCAAAAACGGCTGATTTTCGACAAAAGAGATAACACCCCCCCATTACGTCATGCTTCAGAAATGTGGAAAATGGTCCGTTTTCAAATGTTTTATTTTTGAACGTCAGTTCACATTTGTAGGTGGATCATCAGTGTTAGAGCTAAAATTAGCATGTTTAAAGTGATTTTCATGCTTCCAGGGGCTCGGGAAGTTAATTAAATACCATTTGGAGGCATTTAATGTTCGAGCAAAAACGGCTGATTTTCGACAAAAGAGATAACACCCCCCCATTACGTCATGCTTCAGAAATGTGGAAAATGGTCCGTTTTCAAATGTTTTATTTTTGAACGTCAGTTCACATTTGTAGGTGGATCATCAGTGTTAGAGCTAAAATTAGCATGTTTAAAGTGATTTTCATGCTTCCAGGGGCTCGGGAAGTTAATTAAATACCATTTGGAGGCATTTAATGTTCGAGCAAAAACGGCTGATTTTCGACAAAAGAGATAACACCCCCCCATTACGTCATGCTTCAGAAATGTGGAAAATGGTCCGTTTTCAAATGTTTTATTTTTGAACGTCAGTTCACATTTGTAGGTGGATCATCAGTGTTAGAGCTAAAATTAGCATGTTTAAAGTGATTTTCATGCTTCCAGGGGCTCGGGAAGTTAATTAAATACCATTTGGAGGCATTTAATGTTCGAGCAAAAACGGCTGATTTTCGACAAAAGAGATAACACCCCCCCATTACGTCATGCTTCAGAAATGTGGAAAATGGTCCGTTTTCAAATGTTTTATTTTTGAACGTCAGTTCACATTTGTAGGTGGATCATCAGTGTTAGAGCTAAAATTAGCATGTTTAAAGTGATTTTCATGCTTCCAGGGGCTCGGGAAGTTAATTAAATACCATTTGGAGGCATTTAATGTTCGAGCAAAAACGGCTGATTTTCGACAAAAGAGATAACACCCCCCCATTACGTCATGCTTCAGAAATGTGGAAAATGGTCCGTTTTCAAATGTTTTATTTTTGAACGTCAGTTCACATTTGTAGGTGGATCATCAGTGTTAGAGCTAAAATTAGCATGTTTAAAGTGATTTTCATGCTTCCAGGGGCTCGGGAAGTTAATTAAATACCATTTGGAGGCATTTAATGTTCGAGCAAAAACGGCTGATTTTCGACAAAAGAGATAACACCCCCCCATTACGTCATGCTTCAGAAATGTGGAAAATGGTCCGTTTTCAAATGTTTTATTTTTGAACGTCAGTTCACATTTGTAGGTGGATCATCAGTGTTAGAGCTAAAATTAGCATGTTTAAAGTGATTTTCATGCTTCCAGGGGCTCGGGAAGTTAATTAAATACCATTTGGAGGCATTTAATGTTCGAGCAAAAACGGCTGATTTTCGACAAAAGAGATAACACCCCCCCATTACGTCATGCTTCAGAAATGTGGAAAATGGTCCGTTTTCAAATGTTTTATTTTTGAACGTCAGTTCACATTTGTAGGTGGATCATCAGTGTTAAAGCTAAAATTAGCATGTTTAAAGTGATTTTCATGCTTCCAGGGGCCCAAAACACAAGATTTATGGAATGGTTAAAAGTGCATGAAAATGGCCAATTTACTCACTCTGAGTTCTCAAAAAGGGTTTCTTCACCCCGGGAAGTTAATTAAATACCATTTGGAGGCATTTAATGTTCGAGCAAAAACGGCTTATTTTCGACAAAAGAGATAACACCCCCCCATTACGTCATGCTTCAGAAATGTGGAAAATGGTCCGTTTTCAAATGTTTTATTTTTGAACGTCAGTTCACATTTGTAGGTGGATCATCAGTGTTAGAGCTAAAATTAGCATGTTTAAAGTGATTTTCATGCTTCCAGGGGCTCGGGAAGTTAATTAAATACCATTTGGAGGCATTTAATGTTCGAGCAAAAACGGCTGATTTTCGACAAAAGAGATAACACCCCCCCATTACGTCATGCTTCAGAAATGTGGAAAATGGTCCGTTTTCAAATGTTTTATTTTTGAACGTCAGTTCACATTTGTAGGTGGATCATCAGTGTTAGAGCTAAAATTAGCATGTTTAAAGTGATTTTCATGCTTCCAGGGGCCCAAAACACAAGATTTATGGAATGGTTAAAAGTGCATGAAAATGGCCAATTTACTCACTCTGAGTTCTCAAAAAGGGTTTCTTCACCCCGGGAAGTTAATTAAATACCATTTGGAGGCATTTAATGTTCGAGCAAAAACGGCTGATTTTCGACAAAAGAGATAACACCCCCCCATTACGTCATGCTTCAGAAATGTGGAAAATGGTCCGTTTTCAAATGTTTTATTTTTGAACGTCAGTTCACATTTGTAGGTGGATCATCAGTGTTAGAGCTAAAATTAGCATGTTTAAAGTGATTTTCATGCTTCCAGGGGCTCGGGAAGTTAATTAAATACCATTTGGAGGCATTTAATGTTCGAGCAAAAACGGCTGATTTTCGACAAAAGAGATAACACCCCCCCATTACGTCATGCTTCAGAAATGTGGAAAATGGTCCGTTTTCAAATGTTTTATTTTTGAACGTCAGTTCACATTTGTAGGTGGATCATCAGTGTTAGAGCTAAAATTAGCATGTTTAAAGTGATTTTCATGCTTCCAGGGGCTCGGGAAGTTAATTAAATACCATTTGGAGGCATTTAATGTTCGAGCAAAAACGGCTGATTTTCGACAAAAGAGATAACACCCCCCCATTACGTCATGCTTCAGAAATGTGGAAAATGGTCCGTTTTCAAATGTTTTATTTTTGAACGTCAGTTCACATTTGTAGGTGGATCATCAGTGTTAGAGCTAAAATTAGCATGTTTAAAGTGATTTTCATGCTTCCAGGGGCTCAGGAAGTTAATTAAATACCATTTGGAGGCATTTAATGTTCGAGCAAAAACGGCTGATTTTCGACAAAAGAGATAACACCCCCCCATTACGTCATGCTTCAGAAATGTGGAAAATGGTCCGTTTTCAAATGTTTCATTTTTGAACGTCAGTTCACATTTGTAGGTGGATCATCAGTGTTAGAGCTAAAATTAGCATGTTTAAAGTGATTTTCATGCTTCCAGGGGCCCAAAACACAAGATTTATGGAATGGTTAAAAGTGCATGAAAATGGCCAATTTACTCACTCTGAGTTCTCAAAAAGGGTTTCTTCACCCCGGGAAGTTAATTAAATACCATTTGGAGGCATTTAATGTTCGAGCAAAAACGGCTGATTTTCGACAAAAGAGATAACACCCCCCCATTACGTCATGCTTCAGAAATGTGGAAAATGGTCCGTTTTCAAATGTTTTATTTTTGAACGTCAGTTCACATTTGTAGGTGGATCATCAGTGTTAGAGCTAAAATTAGCATGTTTAAAGTGATTTTCATGCTTCCAGGGGCCCAAAACACAAGATTTATGGAATGGTTAAAAGTGCATGAAAATGGCCAATTTACTCACTCTGAGTTCTCAAAAAGGGTTTCTTCACCCCGGGAAGTTAATTAAATACCATTTGGAGGCATTTAATGTTCGAGCAAAAACGGCTGATTTTCGACAAAAGAGATAACACCCCCCCATTACGTCATGCTTCAGAAATGTGGAAAATGGTCCGTTTTCAAATGTTTTATTTTTGAACGTCAGTTCACATTTGTAGGTGGATCATCAGTGTTAGAGCTAAAATTAGCATGTTTAAAGTGATTTTCATGCTTCCAGGGGCCCAAAACACAAGATTTATGGAATGGTTAAAAGTGCATGAAAATGGCCAATTTACTCACTCTGAGTTCTCAAAAAGGGTTTCTTCACCCCGGGAAGTTAATTAAATACCATTTGGAGGCATTTAATGTTCGAGCAAAAACGGCTGATTTTCGACAAAAAAGATAACACCCCCCCATTACGTCATGCTTCAGAAATGTGGAAAATGGTCCGTTTTCAAATGTTTTATTTTTGAACGTCAGTTCACATTTGTAGGTGGATCATCAGTGTTAGAGCTAAAATTAGCATGTTTAAAGTGATTTTCATGCTTCCAGGGGCCCAAAACACAAGATTTATGGAATGGTTAAAAGTGCATGAAAATGGCCAATTTACTCACTCTGAGTTCTCAAAAAGGGTTTCTTCACCCCGGGAAGTTAATTAAATACCATTTGGAGGCATTTAATGTTCGAGCAAAAACGGCTGATTTTCGACAAAAGAGATAACACCCCCCTATTACGTCATGCTTCAGAAATGTGGAAAATGGTCCGTTTTCAAATGTTTTATTTTTGAACGTCAGTTCACATTTGTAGGTGGATCATCAGTGTTAGAGCTAAAATTAGCATATTTAAAGTGATTTTCATGCTTCCAGGGGCCCAAAACACACGATTTATGGAATGGTTAAAAGTGCATGAAAATGGCCAATTTACTCACTCTGAGTTCTCAAAAAGGGTTTCTTCACCCCGGGAAGTTAATTAAATACCATTTGGAGGCATTTAATGTTCGAGCAAAAACGGCTGATTTTCGACAAAAGAGATAACACCCCCCCATTACGTCATGCTTCAGAAATGTGGAAAATGGTCCGTTTTCAAATGTTTTATTTTTGAACGTCAGTTCACATTTGTAGGTGGATCATCAGTGTTAGAGCTAAAATTAGCATGTTTAAAGTGATTTTCATGCTTCCAGGGGCCCAAAACACAAGATTTATGGAATGGTTAAAAGTGCATGAAAATGGCCAATTTACTCACTCTGAGTTCTCAAAAAGGGTTTCTTCACCCCGGGAAGTTAATTAAATACCATTTGGAGGCATTTAATGTTCGAGCAAAAACGGCTGATTTTCGACAAAAGAGATAACACCCCCCCATTACGTCATGCTTCAGAAATGTGGAAAATGGTCCGTTTTCAAATGTTTTATTTTTGAACGTCAGTTCACATTTGTAGGTGGATCATCAGTGTTAGAGCTAAAATTAGCATGTTTAAAGTGATTTTCATGCTTCCAGGGGCTCGGGAAGTTAATTAAATACCATTTGGAGGCATTTAATGTTCGAGCAAAAACGGCTGATTTTCGACAAAAGAGATAACACCCCCCCATTACGTCATGCTTCAGAAATGTGGAAAATGGTCCGTTTTCAAATGTTTTATTTTTGAACGTCAGTTCACATTTGTAGGTGGATCATCAGTGTTAGAGCTAAAATTAGCATGTTTAAAGTGATTTTCATGCTTCCAGGGGCTCGGGAAGTTAATTAAATACCATTTGGAGGCATTTAATGTTCGAGCAAAAACGGCTGATTTTCGACAAAAGAGATAACACCCCCCCATTACGTCATGCTTCAGAAATGTGGAAAATGGTCCGTTTTCAAATGTTTTATTTTTGAACGTCAGTTCACATTTGTAGGTGGATCATCAGTGTTAGAGCTAAAATTAGCATGTTTAAAGTGATTTTCATGCTTCCAGGGGCCCAAAACACAAGATTTATGGAATGGTTAAAAGTGCATGAAAATGGCCAATTTACTCACTCTGAGTTCTCAAAAAGGGTTTCTTCACCCCGGGAAGTTAATTAAATACCATTTGGAGGCATTTAATGTTCGAGCAAAAACGGCTGATTTTCGACAAAAGAGATAACACCCCCCCATTACGTCATGCTTCAGAAATGTGGAAAATGGTCCGTTTTCAAATGTTTTATTTTTGAACGTCAGTTCACATTTGTAGGTGGATCATCAGTGTTAGAGCTAAAATTAGCATGTTTAAAGTGATTTTCATGCTTCCAGGGGCCCAAAACACAAGATTTATGGAATGGTTAAAAGTGCATGAAAATGGCCAATTTACTCACTCTGAGTTCTCAAAAAGGGTTTCTTCACCCCGGGAAGTTAATTAAATACCACTTGGAGGCATTTAATGTTCGAGCAAAAACGGCTGATTTTCGACAAAAGAGATAACACCCCCCCATTACGTCATGCTTCAGAAATGTGGAAAATGGTCCGTTTTCAAATGTTTTATTTTTGAACGTCAGTTCACATTTGTAGGTGGATCATCAGTGTTAGAGCTAAAATTAGCATGTTTAAAGTGATTTTCATGCTTCCAGGGGCCCAAAACACAAGATTTATGGAATGGTTAAAAGTGCATGAAAATGGCCAATTTACTCACTCTGAGTTCTCAAAAAGGGTTTCTTCACCCCGGGAAGTTAATTAAATACCATTTGGAGGCATTTAATGTTCGAGCAAAAACGGCTGATTTTCGACAAAAGAGATAACACCCCCCCATTACGTCATGCTTCAGAAATGTGGAAAATGGTCCGTTTTCAAATGTTTTATTTTTGAACGTCAGTTCACATTTGTAGGTGGATCATCAGTGTTAGAGCTAAAATTAGCATGTTTAAAGTGATTTTCATGCTTCCAGGGGCCCAAAACACAAGATTTATGGAATGGTTAAAAGTGCATGAAAATGGCCAATTTACTCACTCTGAGTTCTCAAAAAGGGTTTCTTCACCCCGGGAAGTTAATTAAATACCATTTGGAGGCATTTAATGTTCGAGCAAAAACGGCTGATTTTCGACAAAAGAGATAACACCCCCCCATTACGTCATGCTTCAGAAATGTGGAAAATGGTCCGTTTTCAAATGTTTTATTTTTGAACGTCAGTTCACATTTGTAGGTGGATCATCAGTGTTAGAGCTAAAATTAGCATGTTTAAAGTGATTTTCATGCTTCCACGGGCCCAAAACACAAGATTTATGGAATGGTTAAAAGTGCATGAAAATGGCCAATTTACTCACTCTGAGTTCTCAAAAAGGGTTTCTTCACCCCGGGAAGTTAATTAAATACCATTTGGAGGCATTTAATGTTCGAGCAAAAACGGCTGATTTTCGACAAAAGAGATAACACCCCCCCATTACGTCATGCTTCAGAAATGTGGAAAATGGTCCGTTTTCAAATGTTTTATTTTTGAACGTCAGTTCACATTTGTAGGTGGATCATCAGTGTTAGAGCTAAAATTAGCATGTTTAAAGTGATTTTCATGCTTCCAGGGGCCCAAAACACAAGATTTATGGAATGGTTAAAAGTGCATGAAAATGGCCAATTTACTCACTCTGAGTTCTCAAAAAGGGTTTCTTCACCCCGGGAAGTTAATTAAATACCATTTGGAGGCATTTAATGTTCAAGCAAAAACGGCTGATTTTCGACAAAAGAGATAACACCCCCCCATTACGTCATGCTTCAGAAATGTGGAAAATGGTCCGTTTTCAAATGTTTTATTTTTGAACGTCAGTTCACATTTGTAGGTGGATCATCAGTGTTAGAGCTAAAATTAGCATGTTTAAAGTGATTTTCATGCTTCCAGGGGCCCAAAACACAAGATTTATGGAATGGTTAAAAGTGCATGAAAATGGCCAATTTACTCACTCTGAGTTCTCAAAAAGGGTTTCTTCACCCCGGGAAGTTAATTAAATACCATTTGGAGGCATTTAATGTTCGAGCAAAAACGGCTGATTTTCGACAAAAGAGATAACACCCCCCCATTACGTCATGCTTCAGAAATGTGGAAAATGGTCCGTTTTCAAATGTTTTATTTTTGAACGTCAGTTCACATTTGTAGGTGGATCATCAGTGTTAGAGCTAAAATTAGCATGTTTAAAGTGATTTTCATGCTTCCAGGGGCCCAAAACACAAGATTTATGGAATGGTTAAAAATGCATGAAAATGGCCAATTTACTCACTCTGAGTTCTCAAAAAGGGTTTCTTCACCCCGGGAAGTTAATTAAATACCATTTGGAGGCATTTAATGTTCGAGCAAAAACGGCTGATTTTCGACAAAAGAGATAACACCCCCCCATTACGTCATGCTTCAGAAATGTGGAAAATGGTCCGTTTTCAAATGTTTTATTTTTGAACGTCAGTTCACATTTGTAGGTGGATCATCAGTGTTAGAGCTGAAATTAGCATGTTTAAAGTGATTTTCATGCTTCCAGGGGCTCGGGAAGTTAATTAAATACCATTTGGAGGCATTTAATGTTCGAGCAAAAACGGCTGATTTTCGACAAAAGAGATAACACCCCCCCATTACGTCATGCTTCAGAAATGTGGAAAATGGTCCGTTTTCAAATGTTTTATTTTTGAACGTCAGTTCACATTTGTAGGTGGATCATCAGTGTTAGAGCTAAAATTAGCATGTTTAAAGTGATTTTCATGCTTCCAGGGGCCCAAAACACAAGATTTATGGAATGGTTAAAAGTGCATGAAAATGGCCAATTTACTCACTCTGAGTTCTCAAAAAGGGTTTCTTCACCCCGGGAAGTTAATTAAATACCATTTGGAGGCATTTAATGTTCGAGCAAAAACGGCTGATTTTCGACAAAAGAGATAACACCCCCCCATTACGTCATGCTTCAGAAATGTGGAAAATGGTCCGTTTTCAAATGTTTTATTTTTGAACGTCAGTTCACATTTGTAGGTGGATCATCAGTGTTAGAGCTAAAATTAGCATGTTTAAAGTGATTTTCATGCTTCCAGGGGCCCAAAACACAAGATTTATGGAATGGTTAAAAGTGCATGAAAATGGCCAATTTACTCACTCTGAGTTCTCAAAAAGGGTTTCTTCACCCCGGGAAGTTAATTAAATACCATTTGGAGGCATTTAATGTTCGAGCAAAAACGGCTGATTTTCGACAAAAGAGATAACACCCCCCCATTACGTCATGCTTCAGAAATGTGGAAAATGGTCCGTTTTCAAATGTTTTATTTTTGAACGTCAGTTCACATTTGTAGGTGGATCATCAGTGTTAGAGCTAAAATTAGCATGTTTAAAGTGATTTTCATGCTTCCAGGGGCCCAAAACACAAGATTTATGGAATGGTTAAAAGTGCATGAAAATGGCCAATTTACTCACTCTGAGTTCTCAAAAAGGGTTTCTTCACCCCGGGAAGTTAATTAAATACCATTTGGAGGCATTTAATGTTCGAGCAAAAACGGCTGATTTTCGACAAAAGAGATAACACCCCCCCATTACGTCATGCTTCAGAAATGTGGAAAATGGTCTGTTTTCAAATGTTTTATTTTTGAACGTCAGTTCACATTTGTAGGTGGATCATCAGTGTTAGAGCTAAAATTAGCATGTTTAAAGTGATTTTCATGCTTCCAGGGGCTCGGGAAGTTAATTAAATACCATTTGGAGGCATTTAATGTTCGAGCAAAAACGGCTGATTTTCGACAAAAGAGATAACACCCCCCCATTACGTCATGCTTCAGAAATGTGGAAAATGGTCCGTTTTCAAATGTTTTATTTTTGAACGTCAGTTCACATTTGTAGGTGGATCATCAGTGTTAGAGCTAAAATTAGCATGTTTAAAGTGATTTTCATGCTTCCAGGGGCCCAAAACACAAGATTTATGGAATGGTTAAAAGTGCATGAAAATGGCCAATTTACTCACTCTGAGTTCTCAAAAAGGGTTTCTTCACCCCGGGAAGTTAATTAAATACCATTTGGAGGCATTTAATGTTCGAGCAAAAACGGCTGATTTTCGACAAAAGAGATAACACCCCCCCATTACGTCATGCTTCAGAAATGTGGAAAATGGTCCGTTTTCAAATGTTTTATTTTTGAACGTCAGTTCACATTTGTAGGTGGATCATCAGTGTTAGAGCTAAAATTAGCATGTTTAAAGTGATTTTCATGCTTCCAGGGGCCCAAAACACAAGATTTATGGAATGGTTAAAAGTGCATGAAAATGGCCAATTTACTCACTCTGAGTTCTCAAAAAGGGTTTCTTCACCCCGGGAAGTTAATTAAATACCATTTGGAGGCATTTAATGTTCAAGCAAAAACGGCTGATTTTCGACAAAAGAGATAACACCCCCCCATTACGTCATGCTTCAGAAATGTGGAAAATGGTCCGTTTTCAAATGTTTTATTTTTGAACGTCAGTTCACATTTGTAGGTGGATCATCAGTGTTAGAGCTAAAATTAGCATGTTTAAAGTGATTTTCATGCTTCCAGGGGCCCAAAACACAAGATTTATGGAATGGTTAAAAGTGCATGAAAATGGCCAATTTACTCACTCTGAGTTCTCAAAAAGGGTTTCTTCACCCCGGGAAGTTAATTAAATACCATTTGGAGGCATTTAATGTTCGAGCAAAAACGGCTGATTTTCGACAAAAGAGATAACACCCCCCCATTACGTCATGCTTCAGAAATGTGGAAAATGGTCCGTTTTCAAATGTTTTATTTTTGAACGTCAGTTCACATTTGTAGGTGGATCATCAGTGTTAGAGCTAAAATTAGCATGTTTAAAGTGATTTTCATGCTTCCAGGGGCCCAAAACACAAGATTTATGGAATGGTTAAAAATGCATGAAAATGGCCAATTTACTCACTCTGAGTTCTCAAAAAGGGTTTCTTCACCCCGGGAAGTTAATTAAATACCATTTGGAGGCATTTAATGTTCGAGCAAAAACGGCTGATTTTCGACAAAAGAGATAACACCCCCCCATTACGTCATGCTTCAGAAATGTGGAAAATGGTCCGTTTTCAAATGTTTTATTTTTGAACGTCAGTTCACATTTGTAGGTGGATCATCAGTGTTAGAGCTGAAATTAGCATGTTTAAAGTGATTTTCATGCTTCCAGGGGCTCGGGAAGTTAATTAAATACCATTTGGAGGCATTTAATGTTCGAGCAAAAACGGCTGATTTTCGACAAAAGAGATAACACCCCCCCATTACGTCATGCTTCAGAAATGTGGAAAATGGTCCGTTTTCAAATGTTTTATTTTTGAACGTCAGTTCACATTTGTAGGTGGATCATCAGTGTTAGAGCTAAAATTAGCATGTTTAAAGTGATTTTCATGCTTCCAGGGGCCCAAAACACAAGATTTATGGAATGGTTAAAAGTGCATGAAAATGGCCAATTTACTCACTCTGAGTTCTCAAAAAGGGTTTCTTCACCCCGGGAAGTTAATTAAATACCATTTGGAGGCATTTAATGTTCGAGCAAAAACGGCTGATTTTCGACAAAAGAGATAACACCCCCCCATTACGTCATGCTTCAGAAATGTGGAAAATGGTCCGTTTTCAAATGTTTTATTTTTGAACGTCAGTTCACATTTGTAGGTGGATCATCAGTGTTAGAGCTAAAATTAGCATGTTTAAAGTGATTTTCATGCTTCCAGGGGCCCAAAACACAAGATTTATGGAATGGTTAAAAGTGCATGAAAATGGCCAATTTACTCACTCTGAGTTCTCAAAAAGGGTTTCTTCACCCCGGGAAGTTAATTAAATACCATTTGGAGGCATTTAATGTTCGAGCAAAAACGGCTGATTTTCGACAAAAGAGATAACACCCCCCCATTACGTCATGCTTCAGAAATGTGGAAAATGGTCCGTTTTCAAATGTTTTATTTTTGAACGTCAGTTAACATTTGTAGGTGGATCATCAGTGTTAGAGCTAAAATTAGCATGTTTAAAGTGATTTTCATGCTTCCAGGGGCCCAAAACACAAGATTTATGGAATGGTTAAAAGTGCATGAAAATGGCCAATTTACTCACTCTGAGTTCTCAAAAAGGGTTTCTTCACCCCGGGAAGTTAATTAAATACCATTTGGAGGCATTTAATGTTCGAGCAAAAACGGCTGATTTTCGACAAAAGAGATAACACCCCCCCATTACGTCATGCTTCAGAAATGTGGAAAATGGTCCGTTTTCAAATGTTTTATTTTTGAACGTCAGTTCACATTTGTAGGTGGATCATCAGTGTTAGAGCTAAAATTAGCATGTTTAAAGTGATTTTCATGCTTCCAGGGGCCCAAAACACAAGATTTATGGAATGGTTAAAAGTGCATGAAAATGGCCAATTTACTCACTCTGAGTTCTCAAAAAGGGTTTCTTCACCCCGGGAAGTTAATTAAATACCATTTGGAGGCATTTAATGTTCGAGCAAAAACGGCTGATTTTCGACAAAAGAGATAACACCCCCCCATTACGTCATGCTTCAGAAATGTGGAAAATGGTCCGTTTTCAAATGTTTTATTTTTGAACGTCAGTTCACATTTGTAGGTGGATCATCAGTGTTAGAGCTAAAATTAGCATGTTTAAAGTGATTTTCATGCTTCCACGGGCCCAAAACACAAGATTTATGGAATGGTTAAAAGTGCATGAAAATGGCCAATTTACTCACTCTGAGTTCTCAAAAAGGGTTTCTTCACCCCGGGAAGTTAATTAAATACCATTTGGAGGCATTTAATGTTCGAGCAAAAACAGCTGATTTTCGACAAAAGAGATAACACCCCCCCATTACGTCATGCTTCAGAAATGTGGAAAATGGTCCGTTTTCAAATGTTTTATTTTTGAACGTCAGTTCACATTTGTAGGTGGATCATCAGTGTTAGAGCTAAAATTAGCATGTTTAAAGTGATTTTCATGCTTCCAGGGGCCCAAAACACAAGATTTATGGAATGGTTAAAAGTGCATGAAAATGGCCAATTTACTCACTCTGAGTTCTCAAAAAGGGTTTCTTCACCCCGGGAAGTTAATTAAATACCATTTGGAGGCATTTAATGTTCAAGCAAAAACGGCTGATTTTCGACAAAAGAGATAACACCCCCCCATTACGTCATGCTTCAGAAATGTGGAAAATGGTCCGTTTTCAAATGTTTTATTTTTGAACGTCAGTTCACATTTGTAGGTGGATCATCAGTGTTAGAGCTAAAATTAGCATGTTTAAAGTGATTTTCATGCTTCCAGGGGCCCAAAACACAAGATTTATGGAATGGTTAAAAGTGCATGAAAATGGCCAATTTACTCACTCTGAGTTCTCAAAAAGGGTTTCTTCACCCCGGGAAGTTAATTAAATACCATTTGGAGGCATTTAATGTTCGAGCAAAAACGGCTGATTTTCGACAAAAGAGATAACACCCCCCCATTACGTCATGCTTCAGAAATGTGGAAAATGGTCCGTTTTCAAATGTTTTATTTTTGAACGTCAGTTCACATTTGTAGGTGGATCATCAGTGTTAGAGCTAAAATTAGCATGTTTAAAGTGATTTTCATGCTTCCAGGGGCCCAAAACACAAGATTTATGGAATGGTTAAAAATGCATGAAAATGGCCAATTTACTCACTCTGAGTTCTCAAAAAGGGTTTCTTCACCCCGGGAAGTTAATTAAATACCATTTGGAGGCATTTAATGTTCGAGCAAAAACGGCTGATTTTCGACAAAAGAGATAACACCCCCCCATTACGTCATGCTTCAGAAATGTGGAAAATGGTCCGTTTTCAAATGTTTTATTTTTGAACGTCAGTTCACATTTGTAGGTGGATCATCAGTGTTAGAGCTGAAATTAGCATGTTTAAAGTGATTTTCATGCTTCCAGGGGCCCAAAACACAAGATTTATGGAATGGTTAAAAGTGCATGAAAATGGCCAATTTACTCACTCTGAGTTCTCAAAAAGGGTTTCTTCACCCCGGGAAGTTAATTAAATACCATTTGGAGGCATTTAATGTTCGAGCAAAAACGGCTGATTTTCGACAAAAGAGATAACACCCCCCCATTACGTCATGCTTCAGAAATGTGGAAAATGGTCCGTTTTCAAATGTTTTATTTTTGAACGTCAGTTCACATTTGTAGGTGGATCATCAGTGTTAGAGCTAAAATTAGCATGTTTAAAGTGATTTTCATGCTTCCAGGGGCCCAAAACACAAGATTTATGGAATGGTTAAAAGTGCATGAAAATGGCCAATTTACTCACTCTGAGTTCTCAAAAAGGGTTTCTTCACCCCGGGAAGTTAATTAAATACCATTTGGAGGCATTTAATGTTCGAGCAAAAACGGCTGATTTTCGACAAAAGAGATAACACCCCCCCATTACGTCATGCTTCAGAAATGTGGAAAATGGTCTGTTTTCAAATGTTCTATTTTTGAACGTCAGTTCACATTTGTAGGTGGATCATCAGTGTTAGAGCTAAAATTAGCATGTTTAAAGTGATTTTCATGCTTCCAGGGGCTCGGGAAGTTAATTAAATACCATTTGGAGGCATTTAATGTTCGAGCAAAAACGGCTGATTTTCGACAAAAGAGATAACACCCCCCCATTACGTCATGCTTCAGAAATGTGGAAAATGGTCCGTTTTCAAATGTTTTATTTTTGAACGTCAGTTCACATTTGTAGGTGGATCATCAGTGTTAGAGCTAAAATTAGCATGTTTAAAGTGATTTTCATGCTTCCAGGGGCCCAAAACACAAGATTTATGGAATGGTTAAAAGTGCATGAAAATGGCCAATTTACTCACTCTGAGTTCTCAAAAAGGGTTTCTTCACCCCGGGAAGTTAATTAAATACCATTTGGAGGCATTTAATGTTCGAGCAAAAACGGCTGATTTTCGACAAAAGAGATAACACCCCCCCATTACGTCATGCTTCAGAAATGTGGAAAATGGTCCGTTTTCAAATGTTTTATTTTTGAACGTCAGTTCACATTTGTAGGTGGATCATCAGTGTTAGAGCTAAAATTAGCATGTTTAAAGTGATTTTCATGCTTCCAGGGGCCCAAAACACAAGATTTATGGAATGGTTAAAAGTGCATGAAAATGGCCAATTTACTCACTCTGAGTTCTCAAAAAGGGTTTCTTCACCCCGGGAAGTTAATTAAATACCATTTGGAGGCATTTAATGTTCAAGCAAAAACGGCTGATTTTCGACAAAAGAGATAACACCCCCCCATTACGTCATGCTTCAGAAATGTGGAAAATGGTCCGTTTTCAAATGTTTTATTTTTGAACGTCAGTTCACATTTGTAGGTGGATCATCAGTGTTAGAGCTAAAATTAGCATGTTTAAAGTGATTTTCATGCTTCCAGGGGCCCAAAACACAAGATTTATGGAATGGTTAAAAGTGCATGAAAATGGCCAATTTACTCACTCTGAGTTCTCAAAAAGGGTTTCTTCACCCCGGGAAGTTAATTAAATACCATTTGGAGGCATTTAATGTTCGAGCAAAAACGGCTGATTTTCGACAAAAGAGATAACACCCCCCCATTACGTCATGCTTCAGAAATGTGGAAAATGGTCCGTTTTCAAATGTTTTATTTTTGAACGTCAGTTCACATTTGTAGGTGGATCATCAGTGTTAGAGCTAAAATTAGCATGTTTAAAGTGATTTTCATGCTTCCACGGGCCCAAAACACAAGATTTATGGAATGGTTAAAAGTGCATGAAAATGGCCAATTTACTCACTCTGAGTTCTCAAAAAGGGTTTCTTCACCCCGGGAAGTTAATTAAATACCATTTGGAGGCATTTAATGTTCGAGCAAAAACAGCTGATTTTCGACAAAAGAGATAACACCCCCCCATTACGTCATGCTTCAGAAATGTGGAAAATGGTCCGTTTTCAAATGTTTTATTTTTGAACGTCAGTTCACATTTGTAGGTGGATCATCAGTGTTAGAGCTAAAATTAGCATGTTTAAAGTGATTTTCATGCTTCCAGGGGCCCAAAACACAAGATTTATGGAATGGTTAAAAGTGCATGAAAATGGCCAATTTACTCACTCTGAGTTCTCAAAAAGGGTTTCTTCACCCCGGGAAGTTAATTAAATACCATTTGGAGGCATTTAATGTTCAAGCAAAAACGGCTGATTTTCGACAAAAGAGATAACACCCCCCCATTACGTCATGCTTCAGAAATGTGGAAAATGGTCCGTTTTCAAATGTTTTATTTTTGAACGTCAGTTCACATTTGTAGGTGGATCATCAGTGTTAGAGCTAAAATTAGCATGTTTAAAGTGATTTTCATGCTTCCAGGGGCCCAAAACACAAGATTTATGGAATGGTTAAAAGTGCATGAAAATGGCCAATTTACTCACTCTGAGTTCTCAAAAAGGGTTTCTTCACCCCGGGAAGTTAATTAAATACCATTTGGAGGCATTTAATGTTCGAGCAAAAACGGCTGATTTTCGACAAAAGAGATAACACCCCCCCATTACGTCATGCTTCAGAAATGTGGAAAATGGTCCGTTTTCAAATGTTTTATTTTTGAACGTCAGTTCACATTTGTAGGTGGATCATCAGTGTTAGAGCTAAAATTAGCATGTTTAAAGTGATTTTCATGCTTCCAGGGGCCCAAAACACAAGATTTATGGAATGGTTAAAAATGCATGAAAATGGCCAATTTACTCACTCTGAGTTCTCAAAAAGGGTTTCTTCACCCCGGGAAGTTAATTAAATACCATTTGGAGGCATTTAATGTTCGAGCAAAAACGGCTGATTTTCGACAAAAGAGATAACACCCCCCCATTACGTCATGCTTCAGAAATGTGGAAAATGGTCCGTTTTCAAATGTTTTATTTTTGAACGTCAGTTCACATTTGTAGGTGGATCATCAGTGTTAGAGCTGAAATTAGCATGTTTAAAGTGATTTTCATGCTTCCAGGGGCCCAAAACACAAGATTTATGGAATGGTTAAAAGTGCATGAAAATGGCCAATTTACTCACTCTGAGTTCTCAAAAAGGGTTTCTTCACCCCGGGAAGTTAATTAAATACCATTTGGAGGCATTTAATGTTCGAGCAAAAACGGCTGATTTTCGACAAAAGAGATAACACCCCCCCATTACGTCATGCTTCAGAAATGTGGAAAATGGTCCGTTTTCAAATGTTTTATTTTTGAACGTCAGTTCACATTTGTAGGTGGATCATCAGTGTTAGAGCTAAAATTAGCATGTTTAAAGTGATTTTCATGCTTCCAGGGGCCCAAAACACAAGATTTATGGAATGGTTAAAAGTGCATGAAAATGGCCAATTTACTCACTCTGAGTTCTCAAAAAGGGTTTCTTCACCCCGGGAAGTTAATTAAATACCATTTGGAGGCATTTAATGTTCGAGCAAAAACGGCTGATTTTCGACAAAAGAGATAACACCCCCCCATTACGTCATGCTTCAGAAATGTGGAAAATGGTCCGTTTTCAAATGTTTTATTTTTGAACGTCAGTTCACATTTGTAGGTGGATCATCAGTGTTAGAGCTAAAATTAGCATGTTTAAAGTGATTTTCATGCTTCCACAGGCCCAAAACACAAGATTTATGGAATGGTTAAAAGTGCATGAAAATGGCCAATTTACTCACTCTGAGTTCTCAAAAAGGGTTTCTTCACCCCGGGAAGTTAATTAAATACCATTTGGAGGCATTTAATGTTCGAGCAAAAACGGCTGATTTTCGACAAAAGAGATAACACCCCCCCATTACGTCATGCTTCAGAAATGTGGAAAATGGTCCGTTTTCAAATGTTTTATTTTTGAACGTCAGTTCACATTTGTAGGTGGATCATCAGTGTTAGAGCTAAAATTAGCATGTTTAAAGTGATTTTCATGCTTCCAGGGGCCCAAAACACAAGATTTATGGAATGGTTAAAAGTGCATGAAAATGGCCAATTTACTCACTCTGAGTTCTCAAAAAGGGTTTCTTCACCCCGGGAAGTTAATTAAATACCATTTGGAGGCATTTAATGTTCAAGCAAAAACGGCTGATTTTCGACAAAAGAGATAACACCCCCCCATTACGTCATGCTTCAGAAATGTGGAAAATGGTCCGTTTTCAAATGTTTTATTTTTGAACGTCAGTTCACATTTGTAGGTGGATCATCAGTGTTAGAGCTAAAATTAGCATGTTTAAAGTGATTTTCATGCTTCCAGGGGCCCAAAACACAAGATTTATGGAATGGTTAAAAATGCATGAAAATGGCCAATTTACTCACTCTGAGTTCTCAAAAAGGGTTTCTTCACCCCGGGAAGTTAATTAAATACCATTTGGAGGCATTTAATGTTCGAGCAAAAACGGCTGATTTTCGACAAAAGAGATAACACCCCCCCATTACGTCATGCTTCAGAAATGTGGAAAATGGTCCGTTTTCAAATGTTTTATTTTTGAACGTCAGTTCACATTTGTAGGTGGATCATCAGTGTTAGAGCTAAAATTAGCATGTTTAAAGTGATTTTCATGCTTCCAGGGGCCCAAAACACAAGATTTATGGAATGATTAAAAATGCATGAAAATTGCCAATTTACTCACTCTGAGTTCTCAAAAAGGGTTTCTTCACCCCGGGAAGTTAATTAAATACCATTTGGAGGCATTTAATGTTCGAGCAAAAACGGCTGATTTTCGACAAAAGAGATAACACCCCCCCATTACGTCATGCTTCAGAAATGTGGAAAATGGTCCGTTTTCAAATGTTTTATTTTTGAACGTCAGTTCACATTTGTAGGTGGATCATCAGTGTTAGAGCTGAAATTAGCATGTTTAAAGTGATTTTCATGCTTCCAGGGGCCCAAAACACAAGATTTATGGAATGGTTAAAAGTGCATGAAAATGGCCAATTTACTCACTCTGAGTTCTCAAAAAGGGTTTCTTCACCCCGGGAAGTTAATTAAATACCATTTGGAGGCATTTAATGTTCGAGCAAAAACGGCTGATTTTCGACAAAAGAGATAACACCCCCCCATTACGTCATGCTTCAGAAATGTGGAAAATGGTCCGTTTTCAAATGTTTTATTTTTGAACGTCAGTTCACATTTGTAGGTGGATCATCAGTGTTAGAGCTAAAATTAGCATGTTTAAAGTGATTTTCATGCTTCCAGGGGCCCAAAACACAAGATTTATGGAATGGTTAAAAGTGCATGAAAATGGCCAATTTACTCACTCTGAGTTCTCAAAAAGGGTTTCTTCACCCCGGGAAGTTAATTAAATACCATTTGGAGGCATTTAATGTTCGAGCAAAAACGGCTGATTTTCGACAAAAGAGATAACACCCCCCCATTACGTCATGCTTCAGAAATGTGGAAAATGGTCCGTTTTCAAATGTTTTATTTTTGAACGTCAGTTCACATTTGTAGGTGGATCATCAATGTTAGAGCTAAAATTAGCATGTTTAAAGTGATTTTCATGCTTCCAGGGGCCCAAAACACAAGATTTATGGAATGGTTAAAAGTGCATGAAAATGGCCAATTTACTCACTCTGAGTTCTCAAAAAGGGTTTCTTCACCCCGGGAAGTTAATTAAATACCATTTGGAGGCATTTAATGTTCGAGCAAAAACGGCTGATTTTCGACAAAAGAGATAACACCCCCCCATTACGTCATGCTTCAGAAATGTGGAAAATGGTCCGTTTTCAAATGTTTTATTTTTGAACGTCAGTTCACATTTGTAGGTGGATCATCAGTGTAAGAGCTAAAATTAGCATGTTTAAAGTGATTTTCATGCTTCCAGGGGCCCAAAACACAAGATTTATGGAATGGTTAAAAGTGCATGAAAATGGCCAATTTACTCACTCTGAGTTCTCAAAAAGGGTTTCTTCACCCCGGGAAGTTAATTAAATACCATTTGGAGGCATTTAATGTTCGAGCAAAAACGGCTGATTTTCGACAAAAGAGATAACACCCCCCCATTACGTCATGCTTCAGAAATGTGGAAAATGGTCCGTTTTCAAATGTTTTATTTTTGAACGTCAGTTCACATTTGTAGGTGGATCATCAGTGTTAGAGCTAAAATTAGCATGTTTAAAGTGATTTTCATGCTTCCAGGGGCCCAAAACACAAGATTCATGGAATGGTTAAAAGTGCATGAAAATGGCCAATTTACTCACTCTGAGTTCTCAAAAAGGGTTTCTTCACCCCGGGAAGTTAATTAAATACCATTTGGAGGCATTTAATGTTCGAGCAAAAACGGCTGATTTTCGACAAAAGAGATAACACCCCCCCATTACGTCATGCTTCAGAAATGTGGAAAATGGTCCGTTTTCAAATGTTTTATTTTTGAACGTCAGTTCACATTTGTAGGTGGATCATCAGTGTTAGAGCTAAAATTAGCATGTTTAAAGTGATTTTCATGCTTCCAGGGGCCCAAAACACAAGATTTATGGAATGGTTAAAAGTGCATGAAAATGGCCAATTTACTCACTCTGAGTTCTCAAAAAGGGTTTCTTCACCCCGGGAAGTTAATTAAATACCATTTGGAGGCATTTAATGTTCGAGCAAAAACGGCTGATTTTCGACAAAAGAGATAACACCCCCCCATTACGTCATGCTTCAGAAATGTGGAAAATGGTCCGTTTTCAAATGTTTTATTTTTGAACGTCAGTTCACATTTGTAGGTGGATCATCAGTGTTAGAGCTAAAATTAGCATGTTTAAAGTGATTTTCATGCTTCCAGGGGCCCAAAACACAAGATTTATGGAATGGTTAAAAGTGCATGAAAATGGCCAATTTACTCACTCTGAGTTCTCAAAAAGGGTTTCTTGTCCCCGGGAAGTTAATTAAATACCATTTGGAGGCATTTAATGTTCGAGCAAAAACGGCTGATTTTCGACAAAAGAGATAACACCCCCCCATTACGTCATGCTTCAGAAATGTGGAAAATGGTCCGTTTTCAAATGTTTTATTTTTGAACGTCAGTTCACATTTGTAGGTGGATCATCAGTGTTAGAGCTAAAATTAGCATGTTTAAAGTGATTTTCATGCTTCCAGGGGCTCGGGAAGTTAATTAAATACCATTTGGAGGCATTTAATGTTCGAGCAAAAACGGCTGATTTTCGACAAAAGAGATAACACCCCCCCATTACGTCATGCTTCAGAAATGTGGAAAATGGTCCGTTTTCAAATGTTTTATTTTTGAACGTCAGTTCACATTTGTAGGTGGATCATCAGTGTTAGAGCTAAAATTAGCATGTTTAAAGTGATTTTCATGCTTCCAGGGGCTCGGGAAGTTAATTAAATACCATTTGGAGGCATTTAATGTTCGAGCAAAAACGGCTGATTTTCGACAAAAGAGATAACACCCCCCCATTACGTCATGCTTCAGAAATGTGGAAAATGGTCCGTTTTCAAATGTTTTATTTTTGAACGTCAGTTCACATTTGTAGGTGGATCATCAGTGTTAGAGCTAAAATTAGCATGTTTAAAGTGATTTTCATGCTTCCAGGGGCCCAAAACACAAGATTTATGGAATGGTTAAAAGTGCATGAAAATGGCCAATTTACTCACTCTGAGTTCTCAAAAAGGGTTTCTTCACCCCGGGAAGTTAATTAAATACCATTTGGAGGCATTTAATGTTCGAGCAAAAACGGCTGATTTTCGACAAAAGAGATAACACCCCCCCATTACGTCATGCTTCAGAAATGTGGAAAATGGTCCGTTTTCAAATGTTTTATTTTTGAACGTCAGTTCACATTTGTAGGTGGATCATCAGTGTTAGAGCTAAAATTAGCATGTTTAAAGTGATTTTCATGCTTCCAGGGGCCCAAAACACAAGATTTATGGAATGGTTAAAAGTGCATGAAAATGGCCAATTTACTCACTCTGAGTTCTCAAAAAGGGTTTCTTCACCCCGGGAAGTTAATTAAATACCATTTGGAGGCATTTAATGTTCGAGCAAAAACGGCTGATTTTCGACAAAAGAGATAACACCCCCCCATTACGTCATGCTTCAGAAATGTGGAAAATGGTCCGTTTTCAAATGTTTTATTTTTGAACGTCAGTTCACATTTGTAGGTGGATCATCAGTGTTAGAGCTAAAATTAGCATGTTTAAAGTGATTTTCATGCTTCCAGGGGCTCGGGAAGTTAATTAAATACCATTTGGAGGCATTTAATGTTCGAGCAAAAACGGCTGATTTTCGACAAAAGAGATAACACCCCCCCATTACGTCATGCTTCAGAAATGTGGAAAATGGTCCGTTTTCAAATGTTTTATTTTTGAACGTCAGTTCACATTTGTAGGTGGATCATCAGTGTTAGAGCTAAAATTAGCATGTTTAAAGTGATTTTCATGCTTCCAGGGGCTCGGGAAGTTAATTAAATACCATTTGGAGGCATTTAATGTTCGAGCAAAAACGGCTGATTTTCGACAAAAGAGATAACACCCCCCCATTACGTCATGCTTCAGAAATGTGGAAAATGGTCCGTTTTCAAATGTTTTATTTTTGAACGTCAGTTCACATTTGTAGGTGGATCATCAGTGTTAGAGCTAAAATTAGCATGTTTAAAGTGATTTTCATGCTTCCAGGGGCTCGGGAAGTTAATTAAATACCATTTGGAGGCATTTAATGTTCGAGCAAAAACGGCTGATTTTCGACAAAAGAGATAACACCCCCCCATTACGTCATGCTTCAGAAATGTGGAAAATGGTCCGTTTTCAAATGTTTTATTTTTGAACGTCAGTTCACATTTGTAGGTGGATACTCAGTGCTAGAAAAGGATTTTCATGCCTTCAGGGGCTCGGGAAGTTAATTAAATACCATTTGGAGGCATTTAATGTTCGAGCAAAAACGGCTGATTTTCGACAAAAGAGATAACACCCCCCCATTACGTCATGCTTCAGAAATGTGGAAAATGGTCCGTTTTCAAATGTTTTATTTTTGAACGTCAGTTCACATTTGTAGGTGGAGTTCACATTTGTAGGTGGATCATCAGTGTTAGAGCTAAAATTAGCATGTTTAAAGTGATTTTCATGCTTCCAGGGGCTCGGGAAGTTAATTAAATACCATTTGGAGGCATTTAATGTTCGAGCAAAAACGGCTGATTTTCGACAAAAGAGATAACACCCCCCCATTACGTCATGCTTCAGAAATGTGGAAAATGGTCCGTTTTCAAATGTTTTATTTTTGAACGTCAGTTCACATTTGTAGGTGGATCATCAGTGTTAGAGCTAAAATTAGCATGTTTAAAGTGATTTTTCATGCTTCCAGGGGCTCGGGAAGTTAATTAAATACCATTTGGAGGCATTTAATGTTCGAGCAAAAACGGCTGATTTTCGACAAAAGAGATAACACCCCCCATTACGTCATGCTTCAGAAATGTGGAAAATGGTCCGTTTTCAAATGTTTTAATTTTGAACGTCAGTTCACATTTGTAGGTGGATCATCAGTGTTAGAGCTAAAATTAGCATGTTTAAAGTGATTTTCATGCTTCCAGGGGCCCAAAACACAAGATTTATGGAATGGTTAAAAGTGCATGAAAATGGCCAATTTACTCACTCTGAGTTCTCAAAAAAGGGTTTCTTCACCCCGGAAGTTAATTAAATACCATTTGGAGGCATTTAATGTTCGAGCAAAAAACGGCTGATTTTCGACAAAAGAGATAACACCCCCCCATTACGTCATGCTTCAGAAATGTGGAAAATGGTCCGTTTTCAAATGTTTTTATTTTTGAACGTCAGTTCACATTTGTAGGTGGATCATCAGTGTTAGAGCTAAAATTAGCATGTTTAAAGTGATTTTCATGCTTCCAGGGCTCGGGAAGTTAATTAAATACCATTTGGAGGCATTTAATGTTCGAGCAAAAACGGCTGATTTTCGACAAAAGAGATAACACCCCCCCATTACGTCATGCTTCAGAAATGTGGAAAATGGGTCCGTTTTCAAATGTTTTATTTTTGAAAGTCAGTTCACATTTGTAGGTGGATCATCAGTGTTAGAGCTAAAATTAGCATGTTTAAAGTGATTTTCATGCTTCCAGGGGCCCAAAACACAAGATTTATGGAATGGTTAAAAGTGCATGAAAATGGCCAATTTACTCACTCTGAGTTCTCAAAAAGGGTTTCTTCACCCCGGGAAGTTAATTAAATACCATTTGGAGGCATTTAATGTTCGAGCAAAAACGGCTGATTTTCGACAAAAGAGATAACACCCCCCCATTACGTCATGCTTCAGAAATGTGGAAAATGGTCCGTTTTCAAATGTTTTATTTTTGAACGTCAGTTCACATTTGTAGGTGGATCATCAGTGTTAGAGCTAAAATTAGCATGTTTAAAGTGATTTTCATGCTTCCAGGGGCCCAAAACACAAGATTTATGGAATGGTTAAAAGTGCATGAAAATGGCCAATTTACTCACTCTGAGTTCTCAAAAAGGGTTTCTTCACCCCGGGAAGTTAATTAAATACCATTTGGAGGCATTTAATGTTCGAGCAAAAACGGCTGATTTTCGACAAAAGAGATAACACCCCCCATTACGTCATGCTTCAGAAATGTGGAAAATGGTCCGTTTTCAAATGTTTTTATTTTTGAACGTCAGTTCACATTTGTAGGTGGATCATCAGTGTTAGAGCTAAAATTAGCATGTTTAAAGTGATTTTCATGCTTCCAGGGGCCCAAAACACAAGATTTATGGAATGGTTAAAAGTGCATGAAAATGGCCAATTTACTCACTCTGAGTTCTCAAAAAGGGTTTCTTCACCCCGGGAAGTTAATTAAATACCATTTGGAGGCATTTAATGTTCGAGCAAAAACGGCTGATTTTCGACAAAAGAGATAACACCCCCCCATTACGTCATGCTTCAGAAATGTGGAAAATGGTCCGTTTTCAAATGTTTTATTTTTGAACGTCAGTTCACATTTGTAGGTGGATCATCAGTGTTAGAGCTAAAATTAGCATGTTTAAAGTGATTTTCATGCTTCCAGGGGCTCGGGAAGTTAATTAAATACCATTTGGAGGCATTTAATGTTCGAGCAAAAACGGCTGATTTTCGACAAAAGAGATAACACCCCCCCATTACGTCATGCTTCAGAAATGTGGAAAATGGTCCGTTTTCAAATGTTTTATTTTTGAACGTCAGTTCACATTTGTAGGTGGATCATCAGTGTTAGAGCTAAAATTTGCATGTTTAAAGTGATTTTCATGCTTCCAGGGGCTCGGGAAGTTAATTAAATACCATTTGGAGGCATTTAATGTTCGAGCAAAAACGGATGATTTTCGACAAAAGAGATAACACCCCCCCATTACGTCATGCTTCAGAAATGTGGAAAATGGTCCGTTTTCAAATGTTTTATTTTTGAACGTCAGTTCACATTTGTAGGTGGATCATCAGTGTTAGAGCTAAAATTAGCATGTTTAAAGTGATTTTCATGCTTCCAGGGGCCCAAAACACAAGATTTATGGAATGGTTAAAAGTGCATGAAAATGGCCAATTTACTCACTCTGAGTTCTCAAAAAGGGTTTCTTCACCCCGGGAAGTTAATTAAATACCATTTGGAGGCATTTAATGTTCGAGCAAAAACGGCTGATTTTCGACAAAAGAGATAACACCCCCCCATTACGTCATGCTTCAGAAATGTGGAAAATGGTCCGTTTTCAAATGTTTTATTTTTGAACGTCAGTTCACATTTGTAGGTGGATCATCAGTGTTAGAGCTAAAATTAGCATGTTTAAAGTGATTTTCATGCTTCCAGGGGCTCGGGAAGTTAATTAAATACCATTTGGAGGCATTTAATGTTCGAGCAAAAACGGCTGATTTTCGACAAAAGAGATAACACCCCCCCATTACGTCATGCTTCAGAAATGTGGAAAATGGTCCGTTTTCAAATGTTTTATTTTTGAACGTCAGTTCACATTTGTAGGTGGATCATCAGTGTTAGAGCTAAAATTAGCATGTTTAAAGTGATTTTCATGCTTCCAGGGGCTCGGGAAGTTAATTAAATACCATTTGGAGGCATTTAATGTTCGAGCAAAAACGGCTGATTTTCGACAAAAGAGATAACACCCCCCCATTACGTCATGCTTCAGAAATGTGGAAAATGGTCCGTTTTCAAATGTTTTATTTTTGAACGTCAGTTCACATTTGTAGGTGGATCATCAGTGTTAGAGCTAAAATTAGCATGTTTAAAGTGATTTTCATGCTTCCAGGGGCCCAAAACACAAGATTTATGGAATGGTTAAAAGTGCATGAAAATGGCCAATTTACTCACTCTGAGTTCTCAAAAAGGGTTTCTTCACCCCGGGAAGTTAATTAAATACCATTTGGAGGCATTTAATGTTCGAGCAAAAACGGCTGATTTTCGACAAAAGAGATAACACCCCCCCATTACGTCATGCTTCAGAAATGTGGAAAATGGTCCGTTTTCAAATGTTTTATTTTTGAACGTCAGTTCACATTTGTAGGTGGATCATCAGTGTTAGAGCTAAAATTAGCATGTTTAAAGTGATTTTCATGCTTACAGGGGCTCGGGAAGTTAATTAAATACCATTTGGAGGCATTTAATGTTCGAGCAAAAACGGCTGATTTTCGACAAAAGAGATAACACCCCCCCATTACGTCATGCTTCAGAAATGTGGAAAATGGTCCGTTTTCAAATGTTTTATTTTTGAACGTCAGTTCACATTTGTAGGTGGATCATCAGTGTTAGAGCTAAAATTAGCATGTTTAAAGTGATTTTCATGCTTCCAGGGGCCCAAAACACAAGATTTATGGAATGGTTAAAAGTGCATGAAAATGGCCAATTTACTCACTCTGAGTTCTCAAAAAGGGTTTCTTCACCCCGGGAAGTTAATTAAATACCATTTGGAGGCATTTAATGTTCGAGCAAAAACGGCTGATTTTCGACAAAAGAGATAACACCCCCCCATTACGTCATGCTTCAGAAATGTGGAAAATGGTCCGTTTTCAAATGTTTTATTTTTGAACGTCAGTTCACATTTGTAGGTGGATCATCAGTGTTAGAGCTAAAATTAGCATGTTTAAAGTGATTTTCATGCTTCCAGGGGCCCAAAACACAAGATTTATGGAATGGTTAAAAGTGCATGAAAATGGCCAATTTACTCACTCTGAGTTCTCAAAAAGGGTTTCTTCACCCCGGGAAGTTAATTAAATACCATTTGGAGGCATTTAATGTTCGAGCAAAAACGGCTGATTTTCGACAAAAGAGATAACACCCCCCCATTACGTCATGCTTCAGAAATGTGGAAAATGGTCCGTTTTCAAATGTTTTATTTTTGAACGTCAGTTCACATTTGTAGGTGGATCATCAGTGTTAGAGCTAAAATTAGCATGTTTAAAGTGATTTTCATGCTTCCAGGGGCTCGGGAAGTTAATTAAATACCATTTGGAGGCATTTAATGTTCGAGCAAAAACGGCTGATTTTCGACAAAAGAGATAACACCCCCCCATTACGTCATGCTTCAGAAATGTGGAAAATGGTCCGTTTTCAAATGTTTTATTTTTGAACGTCAGTTCACATTTGTAGGTGGATCATCAGTGTTAGAGCTAAAATTAGCATGTTTAAAGTGATTTTCATGCTTCCAGGGGCTCGGGAAGTTAATTAAATACCATTTGGAGGCATTTAATGTTCGAGCAAAAACGGCTGATTTTCGACAAAAGAGATAACACCCCCCCATTACGTCATGCTTCAGAAATGTGGAAAATGGTCCGTTTTCAAATGTTTTATTTTTGAACGTCAGTTCACATTTGTAGGTGGATCATCAGTGTTAGAGCTAAAATTAGCATGTTTAAAGTGATTTTCATGCTTCCAGGGGCCCAAAACACAAGATTTATGGAATGGTTAAAAGTGCATGAAAATGGCCAATTTACTCACTCTGAGTTCTCAAAAAGGGTTTCTTCACCCCGGGAAGTTAATTAAATACCATTTGGAGGCATTTAATGTTCGAGCAAAAACGGCTGATTTTCGACAAAAGAGATAACACCCCCCCATTACGTCATGCTTCAGAAATGTGGAAAATGGTCCGTTTTCAAATGTTTTATTTTTGAACGTCAGTTCACATTTGTAGGTGGATCATCAGTGTTAGAGCTAAAATTAGCATGTTTAAAGTGATTTTCATGCTTCCAGGGGCTCGGGAAGTTAATTAAATACCATTTGGAGGCATTTAATGTTCGAGCAAAAACGGCTGATTTTCGACAAAAGAGATAACACCCCCCCATTACGTCATGCTTCAGAAATGTGGAAAATGGTCCGTTTTCAAATGTTTTATTTTTGAACGTCAGTTCACATTTGTAGGTGGATCATCAGTGTTAGAGCTAAAATTAGCATGTTTAAAGTGATTTTCATGCTTCCAGGGGCTCGGGAAGTTAATTAAATACCATTTGGAGGCATTTAATGTTCGAGCAAAAACGGCTGATTTTCGACAAAAGAGATAACACCCCCCCATTACGTCATGCTTCAGAAATGTGGAAAATGGTCCGTTTTCAAATGTTTTATTTTTGAACGTCAGTTCACATTTGTAGGTGGATCATCAGTGTTAGAGCTAAAATTAGCATGTTTAAAGTGATTTTCATGCTTCCAGGGGCCCAAAACACAAGATTTATGGAATGGTTAAAAGTGCATGAAAATGGCCAATTTACTCACTCTGAGTTCTCAAAAAGGGTTTCTTCACCCCGGGAAGTTAATTAAATACCATTTGGAGGCATTTAATGTTCGAGCAAAAACGGCTGATTTTCGACAAAAGAGATAACACCCCCCCATTACGTCATGCTTCAGAAATGTGGAAAATGGTCCGTTTTCAAATGTTTTATTTTTGAACGTCAGTTCACATTTGTAGGTGGATCATCAGTGTTAGAGCTAAAATTAGCATGTTTAAAGTGATTTTCATGCTTCCAGGGGCTCGGGAAGTTAATTAAATACCATTTGGAGGCATTTAATGTTCGAGCAAAAACGGCTGATTTTCGACAAAAGAGATAACACCCCCCATTACGTCATGCTTCAGAAATGTGGAAAATGGTCCGTTTTCAAATGTTTTATTTTTGAACGTCAGTTCACATTTGTAGGTGGATCATCAGTGTTAGAGCTAAAATTAGCATGTTTAAAGTGATTTTCATGCTTCCAGGGGCTCGGGAAGTTAATTAAATACCATTTGGAGGCATTTAATGTTCGAGCAAAAACGGCTGATTTTCGACAAAAGAGATAACACCCCCCCATTACGTCATGCTTCAGAAATGTGGAAAATGGTCCGTTTTCAAATGTTTTATTTTTGAACGTCAGTTCACATTTGTAGGTGGATCATCAGTGTTAGAGCTAAAATTAGCATGTTTAAAGTGATTTTCATGCTTCCAGGGGCCCAAAACACAAGATTTATGGAATGGTTAAAAGTGCATGAAAATGGCCAATTTACTCACTCTGAGTTCTCAAAAAGGGTTTCTTCACCCCGGGAAGTTAATTAAATACCATTTGGAGGCATTTAATGCTCGAGCAAAAAAGGCTGATTTTCGACAAAAGAGATAACACCCCCCCATTACGTCATGCTTCAGAAATGTGGAAAATGGTCCGTTTTCAAATGTTTTATTTTTGAACGTCAGTTCACATTTGTAGGTGGATCATCAGTGTTAGAGCTAAAATTAGCATGTTTAAAGTGATTTTCATGCTTCCAGGGGCCCAAAACACAAGATTTATGGAATGGTTAAAAGTGCATGAAAATGGCCAATTTACTCACTCTGAGTTCTCAAAAAGGGTTTCTTCACCCCGGGAAGTTAATTAAATACCATTTGGAGGCATTTAATGTTCGAGCAAAAACGGCTGATTTTCGACAAAAGAGATAACACCCCCCCATTACGTCATGCTTCAGAAATGTGGAAAATGGTCCGTTTTCAAATGTTTTATTTTTGAACGTCAGTTCACAGTTGTAGGTGGATCATCAGTGTTAGAGCTAAAATTAGCATGTTTAAAGTGATTTTCATGCTTCCAGGGGCTCGGGAAGTTAATTAAATACCATTTGGAGGCATTTAATGTTCGAGCAAAAACGGCTGATTTTCGACAAAAGAGATAACACCCCCCCATTACGTCATGCTTCAGAAATGTGGAAAATGGTCCGTTTTCAAATGTTTTATTTTTGAACGTCAGTTCACATTTGTAGGTGGATCATCAGTGTTAGAGCTAAAATTAGCATGTTTAAAGTGATTTTCATGCTTCCAGGGGCCCAAAACACAAGATTTATGGAATGGTTAAAAGTGCATGAAAATGGCCAATTTACTCACTCTGAGTTCTCAAAAAGGGTTTCTTCACCCCGGGAAGTTAATTAAATACCATTTGGAGGCATTTAATGTTCGAGCAAAAACGGCTGATTTTCGACAAAAGAGATAACACCCCCCCATTACGTCATGCTTCAGAAATGTGGAAAATGGTCCGTTTTCAAATGTTTTATTTTTGAACGTCAGTTCACATTTGTAGGTGGATCATCAGTGTTAGAGCTAAAATTAGCATGTTTAAAGTGATTTTCATGCTTCCAGGGGCTCGGGAAGTTAATTAAATACCATTTGGAGGCATTTAATGTTCGAGCAAAAACGGCTGATTTTCGACAAAAGAGATAACACCCCCCCATTACGTCATGCTTCAGAAATGTGGAAAATGGTCAGTTTTCAAATGTTTTATTTTTGAACGTCAGTTCACATTTGTAGGTGGATCATCAGTGTTAGAGCTAAAATTAGCATGTTTAAAGTGATTTTCATGCTTCCAGGGGCTCGGGAAGTTAATTAAATACCATTTGGAGGCATTTAATGTTCGAGCAAAAACGGCTGATTTTCGACAAAAGAGATAACACCCCCCCATTACGTCATGCTTCAGAAATGTGGAAAATGGTCCGTTTTCAAATGTTTTATTTTTGAACGTCAGTTCACATTTGTAGGTGGATCATCAGTGTTAGAGCTAAAATTAGCATGTTTAAAGTGATTTTCATGCTTCCAGGGGCCCAAAACACAAGATTTATGGAATGGTTAAAAGTGCATGAAAATGGCCAATTT
>NW_028248423.1:0-114000 GCF_964263255.1 Lissotriton vulgaris | reverse complement strand
ACCATTTGGAGGCATTTAATGTTCGAGCAAAAACGGCTGATTTTCGACAAAAGAGATAACACCCCCCATTACGTCATGCTTCAGAAATGTGGAAAATGGTCCGTTTTCAAATGTTTTATTTTTGAACATCAGTTCACATTTGTAGGTGGATCATCAGTGTTAGAGCTAAAATTAGCATGTTTAAAGTGATTTTCATGCTTCCAGGGGCTCGGGAAGTGAATTAAATACTATTTGGAGGCATTTAATGTTCAATCAAAAACAGCTGATTTTTGACAAAAGAGATAACACCCCCCCCATTACGTCATGCTTCAGAAATGTGGAAAATGGTCCGTTTTCAAATGTTTTATTTTTTAACGTCAGTTCACATTTGTAGGTGGATCATCAGTGTTAGAGCTAAAATTAGCATGTTTAAAGTGATTTTCATGCTTCCAGGGGCCCTAAACACAAGATTTATGGAATGGTTAAAAGTGCATGAAAATGGCCAATTTACTCACTCTGAGTTCTCAAAAAGTGTTTCTTCACCCCGGGAAGTTAATTAAATACCATTTGGAGGCATTTAATGTTCGAGCAAAAACGGCTGATTTTCGGCAAAAGAGATAACACCCCCCCATTACGTCATGCTTCAGAATTTTTGAACGTCAGTTCACATTTGTAGGTGGATCATCAGTGTTAGAGCTAAAATTAGCATGTTTAAAGTGATTTTCATGCTTCCAGGGGCTCGGGAAGTGAATTAAATACTATTTGGAGGCATTTAATGTTCAATCAAAAACAGCTGATTTTTGACAAAGGAGATAACACCCCCCCATTACGTCATGCTTCAGAAATGTGGAAAATGGTCCGTTTTCAAATGTTTTATTTTTGAACGTCAGTTCACATTTGTAGGTGGATCATCAGTGGTAGAGCTAAAATTAGCATGTTTAAAGTGATTTTCATGCTTCCAGGGGCCCTAAACACAAGATTTATGGAATTGTTAAAAGTGCATGAAAATGGCCAATTTACTCACTCTGAGTTCTCAAAAAGGGTTTCTTCACCCCGGAAGTTAATTAAATACCATTTGGAGGCATTTAATGTTCGAGCAAAAACGGATGATTTTCGACAAAAGAGATAACACCCCCCTATTACGTCATGCTTCAGAAATGTGGAAAATGGTCCGTTTTCAAATGTTTTATTTTTGAATGTCAGTTCACATTTGTAGATGGATCATCAGTGTTAGAGCCAAAATTAGCATGTTTAAAGTGATTTTCATGCTTCCAGGGGCTCGGGAAGTGAATTAAATACTATTTGGAGGCATTTAATGTTCAATCAAAAACAGCTGATTTTTGACAAAAGAGATAACACCCCCCCATTACGTCATGCTTCAGAAATGTGGAAAATGGTCCGTATTCAAATGTTTTATTTTTGAACGTCAGTTCACATTTGTAGGTGGATCATCAGTGTTAGAGCTAAAATTAGCATGTTTAAAGTGATTTTCATGCTTCCAGGGGCCCTAAACACAAGATTTATGGAATGGTTAAAAGTGCATGAAAATGGCCAATTTACTCACTCTGAGTTCTCAAAAAGTGTTTCTTCACCCCGGGAAGTTAATTAAATACCATTTGGAGGCATTTAATGTTCGAGCAAAAACGGCAGATTTTCGGCAAAAGAGATAACACCCCCCCATTACGTCATGCTTCAGAATTTTTGAACGTCAGTTCACATTTGTAGGTGGATCATCAGTGTTAGAGCTAAAATTAGCATGTTTAAAGTGATTTTCATGCTTCCAGGGGCTCGGGAAGTGAATTAAATACTATTTAGAGGCATTTAATGTTCAATCAAAAACAGCTGATTTTTGACAAAGGAGATAACACCCCCCCATTACGTCATGCTTCAGAAATGTGGAAAATGGTCCGTTTTCAAATGTTTTATTTTTGAACGTCAGTTCACATTTGTAGGTGGATCATCAGTGGTAGAGCTAAAATTAGCATGTTTAAAGTGATTTTCATGCTTCCAGGGGCCCTAAACACAAGATTTATGGAATTGTTAAAAGTGCATGAAAATGGCCAATTTACTCCCTCTGAGTTCTCAAAAAGGGTTTCTTCACCCCGGAAGTTAATTAAATACCATTTGGAGGCATTTAATGTTCGAGCAAAAACGGATGATTTTCGACAAAAGAGATAACACCCCCCTATTACGTCATGCTTCAGAAATGTGGAAAATGGTCCGTTTTCAAATGTTTTATTTTTAAATGTCAGTTCACATTTGTAGATGGATCATCAGTGTTAGAGCCAAAATTAGCATGTTTAAAGTGATTTTCATGCTTCCAGGGGCTCGGGAAGTGAATTAAATACTATTTGGAGGCATTTAATGTTCAATCAAAAACAGCTGATTTTTGACAAAAGAGATAACACCCCCCCATTACGTCATGCTTCAGAAATGTGGAAAATGGTCCGTATTCAAATGTTTTATTTTTGAACGTCAGTTCACATTTGTAGGTGGATCATCAGTGTTAGAGCTAAAATTAGCATGTTTAAAGTGATTTTCATGCTTCCAGGGGCCCTAAACACAAGATTTATGGAATGGTTAAAAGTGCATGAAAATGGCCAATTTACTCACTCTGAGTTCTCAAAAAGGGTTTCTTCACCCCGGGAAGTTAATTAAATACCATTTGGAGGCATTTAATGTTCGAGCAAAAACGGCTGATTTTCGACAAAAGAGATAACACCCCCCCATTACGTCATGCTTCAGAAATGTGGAAAATGGTCCGTTTTCAAATGTTTTATTTTTGAACGTCAGTTCACATTTGTAGGTGGATCATCAGTGTTAGAGCTAAAATTAGCATGTTTAAAGTGATTTTCATGCTTCCAGGGGCTCGGGAAGTGAATTAAATACTATTTGGACGCATTTAATTTTCAAGCAAAAACAGCTGATTTTTGACAAAAGAGATAACACCCCCCTATTATGTCATGCTTCAGAAATGTGGAAAATGGTCCGTTTTCAAATGTTTTATTTTTGAACGTCAGTTCACATTTGTAGGTGGATCATCAGTGTTAGAGCTAAAATTAGCATGTTTAAAGTGATTTTCATGCTTCCAGGGGCCCTAAACACAAGATTTATGGAATGGTTAAAAGTGCATGAAAATGGCCAATTTACTCACTCTGAGTTCTCAAAAAGGGTTTCTTCACCCCGGGAAGTTAATTAAATACCATTTGGAGGCATTTAATGTTCGAGCAAAAACGGCTGATTTTCGACAAAAGAGATAACACCCCCCCATTACGTCATGCTTCAGAAATGTGGAAAATGGTCCGTTTTCAAATGTTTTATTTTTGAACGTCAGTTCACATTTGTAGGTGGATCATCAGTGTTAGAGCTAAAATTAGCATGTTTAAAGTGATTTTCATGCTTCCAGGGGCTCGGGAAGTGAATTAAATACTATTTGGAGGCATTTAATGTTCAATCAAAAACAGCTGATTTTTGACAAAAGAGATAACACCCCCCCATTACGTCATGCTTCAGAAATGTGGAAAATGGTCCGTTTTCAAATGTTTTATTTTTGAACGTCAGTTCACATTTGTAGGTGGATCATCAGTGTTGGAGCTAAAATTAGCATGTTTAAAGCGATTTTCATGCTTCCAGGGGCCCTAAATACAAGATTTATGGAATGGTTAAAAGTGCATGAAAATGGCCAATTTACTCACTCTGAGTTCTCAAAAAGGGTTTCTTCACCCCGGGAAGTTAATTAAATACCATTTGGAGGCATTTAATGTTCGAGCAAAAACGGCTGATTTTCGACAAAAGAGATAACACCCCCCATTACGTCATGCTTCAGAAATGTGGAAAATGGTCCGTTTTCAAATGTTTTATTTTTGAACATCAGTTCACATTTGTAGGTGGATCATCAGTGTTAGAGCTAAAATTAGCATGTTTAAAGTGATTTTCATGCTTCCAGGGGCTCGGGAAGTGAATTAAATACTATTTGGAGGCATTTAATGTTCAATCAAAAACAGCTGATTTTTGACAAAAGAGATAACACCCCCCCATTACGTCATGCTTCAGAAATGTGGAAAATGGTCCGTTTTCAAATGTTTTATTTTTTAACGTCAGTTCACATTTGTAGGTGGATCATCAGTGTTAGAGCTAAAATTAGCATGTTTAAAGTGATTTTCATGCTTCCAGGGGCCCTAAACACAAGATTTATGGAATGGTTAAAAGTGCATGAAAATGGCCAATTTACTCACTCTGAGTTCTCAAAAAGTGTTTCTTCACCCCAGGAAGTTAATTAAATACCATTTGGAGGCATTTAATGTTCGAGCAAAAACGGCTGATTTTCGACAAAAGAGATAACACCCCCCCATTACGTCATGCTTCAGAATTTTTGAACGTCAGTTCACATTTGTAGGTGGATCATCAGTGTTAGAGCTAAAATTAGCATGTTTAAAGTGATTTTCATGCTTCCAGGGGCTCGGGAAGTGAATTAAATACTATTTGGAGGCATTTAATGTTCAATCAAAAACAGCTGATTTTTGACAAAAGAGATAACACCCCCCCATTACGTCATGCTTCAGAAATGTGGAAAATGGTCCGTTTTCAAATGTTTTATTTTTGAACGTCAGTTCACATTTGTAGGTGGATCATCAGTGTTAGAGCTAAAATTAGCATGTTTAAAGTGATTTTCATGTTTCCAGGGGCCCTAAACACAAGATTTATGGAATAGTTAAAAGTGCATGAAAATGGCCAATTTACTCACTCTGAGTTCTCAAAAAGGGTTTCTTCACCCCGGGAAGTTAATTAAATACCATTTGGAGGCATTTAATGTTCGAGCAAAAACGGCTGATTTTCGACAAAAGAGATAACACCCCCCCATTACGTCCTGCTTCAGAAATGTGGAAAATGGTCCGTTTTCAAATGTTTTATTTTTGAACGTCAGTTCACATTTGTAGGTGGATCATCAGTGTTAGAGCTAAAATTAGCATGTTTAAAGTGATTTTCATGCTTCCAGGGGCTCGGGAAGTGAATTAAATACTATTTGGAGGCATTTAATGTTCAATCAAAAACAGCTGATTTTTGACAAAAGAGATAACACCCCCCATTACGTCATGCTTCAGAAATGTGGAAAATGGTCCGTTTTCAAATGTTTTATTTTTGAACGTCAGTTCACATTTGTAGGTGGATCATCAGTGTTAGAGCTAAAATTAGCATGTTTAAAGTGATTTTCATGCTTCCAGGGGCCCTAAACACAAGATTTATGGAATGGTTAAAAGTGCATGAAAATGGCCAATTTACTCACTCTGAGTTCTCAAAAAGGGTTTCTTCACCCCGGGAAGTTAATTAAATACCATTTGGAGGCATTTAATGTTCGAGCAAAAACGGCTGATTTTCGACAAAAGAGATAACACCCCCCCATTACGTCATGCTTCAGAAATGTGGAAAATGGTCCGTTTTCAAATGTTTTATTTTTGAACATCAGTTCACATTTGTAGGTGGATCATCAGTGTTAGAGCTAAAATTAGCATGTTTAAAGTGATTTTCATGCTTCCAGGGGCTCGGGAAGTGAATTAAATACTATTTGGAGGCATTTAATGTTCAATCAAAAACAGCTGATTTTTGACAAAAGAGATAACACCCCCCCATTACGTCATGCTTCAGAAATGTGGAAAATGGTCCGTTTTCAAATGTTTTATTTTTTAACGTCAGTTCACATTTGTAGGTGGATCATCAGTGTTAGAGCTAAAATTAGCATGTTTAAAGTGATTTTCATGCTTCCAGGGGCCCTAAACACAAGATTTATGGAATGGTTAAAAGTGCATGAAAATGGCCAATTTACTCACTCTGAGTTCTCAAAAAGGGTTTCTTCACCCCGGGAAGTTAATTAAATACCATTTGTAGGCATTTAATGTTCGAGCAAAAACGGCTGATTTTCGACAAAAGAGATAACACCCCCCCATTACGTCATGCTTCAGAAATGTGGAAAATGGTCCGTTTTTTCAAATGTTTTATTTTTGAACGTCAGTTCACATTTGTAGGTGGATCATCAGTGTTAGAGCTAAAATTAGCATGTTTAAAGTGATTTTCATGCTTCCAGGGGCTCGGGAAGTGAATTAAATACTATTTGGAGGCATTTAATGTTCAATCAAAAACAGCTGATTTTTGACAAAAGAGATAACACCCCCCCATTACGTCATGCTTTAGAAATGTGGAAAATGGTCCGTTTTCAAATGTTTTATTTTTGAACGTCAGTTCACATTTGTAGGTGGATCATCAGTGTTAGAGCTAAAATTAGCATGTTTAAAGTGATTTTCATTCTTCCAGGGGCCCTACACACAATATTTATGGAATGGTTAAAAGTGCATGAAAATGGCCAATTTACTCACTCTGAGTTCTCAAAAAGGGTTTCTTCACCCCGGGAAGTTAATTAAATACCATTTGGAGGCATTTAATGTTCGAGCAAAAACGGCTGATTTTCGACAAAAGAGATAACACCCCCCCATTACGTCATGCTTCAGAAATGTGGAAAAAGGTCCGTTTTCAAATGTTTTATTTTTGAACGTCAGTTCACATTTGTAGGTGGATCATCAGTGTTAGAGCTAAAATTAGCATGTTTAAAGTGATTTTCATGCTTCCAGGGGCTCGGGAAGTGAATTAAATACTATTTGGAGGCATTTAATGTTCAAGCAAAAACAGCTGATTTTTGACAAAAGAGATAACACCCCCCCATTACGTCATGCTTCAGAAATGTGGAAAATGGTCAGTTTTCAAATGTTTTATTTTTGAACGTCAGTTCACATTTGTAGGTGGATCATCAGTGTTAGAGCTAAAATTAGCATGTTTAAAGTGATTTTCATGCTTCCAGGGGCCCTAAACACAAGATTTATGGAATGGTTAAAAGTGCATGAAAATGGCCAATTTACTCACTCTGAGTTCTCAAAAAGGGTTTCTTCACCCCGGGAAGTTAATTAAATACCATTTGGAGGCATTTAATGTTCGAGCAAAAACGGCTGATTTTCGACAAAAGAGATAACACCCCCCCATTACGTCATGCTTCAGAAATGTGGAAAATGGTCCGTTTTCAAATGTTTTATTTTTGAACATCTGTTCACATTTGTAGGTGGATCATCAGTGTTAGAGCTAAAATTAGCATGTTTAAAGTGATTTTCATGCTTCCAGGGGCTCGGGAAGTGAATTAAATACTATTTGGAGGCATTTAATGTTCAAGCAAAAACAGCTGATTTTTGACAAAAGAGATAACACCCCCCCATTACGTCATGCTTCAGAAATGTGGAAAATGGTCAGTTTTCAAATGTTTTATTTTTGAACGTCAGTTCACATTTGTAGGTGGATCATCAGTGTTAGAGCTAAAATTAGCATGTTTAAAGTGATTTTCATGCTTCCAGGGGCCCTAAACACAAGATTTATGGAATGGTTAAAAGTGCATGAAAATGGCCAATTTACTCACTCTGAGTTCTCAAAAAGGGTTTCTTCACCCCGGGAAGTTAATTAAATACCATTTGGAGGCATTTAATGTTCGAGCAAAAACGGCTGATTTTCGACAAAAGAGATAACACCCCCCCATTACGTCATGCTTCAGAAATGTGGAAAATGGTCCGTTTTCAAATGTTTTATTTTTGAACATCAGTTCACATTTGTAGGTGGATCATCAGTGTTAGAGCTAAAATTAGCATGTTTAAAGTGATTTTCATGCTTCCAGGGGCTCGGGAAGTGAATTAAATACTATTTGGAGGCATTTAATGTTCAATCAAAAACAGCTGATTTTTGACAAAAGAGATAACACCCCCCCATTACGTCATGCTTCAGAAATGTGGAAAATGGTCCGTTTTCAAATGTTTTATTTTTTAACGTCAGTTCACATTTGTAGGTGGATCATCAGTGTTAGAGCTAAAATTAGCATGTTTAAAGTGATTTTCATGCTTCCAGGGGCCCTAAACACAAGATTTATGGAATGGTTAAAAGTGCATGAAAATGGCCAATTTACTCACTCTGAGTTCTCAAAAAGGGTTTCTTCACCCCGGGAAGTTAATTAAATACCATTTGGAGGCATTTAATGTTCGAGCAAAAACGGCTGATTTTCGACAAAAGAGATAACACCCCCCCATTACGTCATGCTTCAGAAATGTGGAAAATGGTCCGTTTTCAAATGTTTTATTTTGGAACGTCAGTTCACATTTGTAGGTGGATCATCAGTGTTAGAGCTAAAATTAGCATGTTTATAGTGATTTTCATGCTTCCAGGGGCTAGGGAAGTGAATTAAATACTATTTGGAGGCATTTAATGTTCAATCAAAAACAGCTGATTTTTGACAAAAGAGATAACACCCCCCCATTACGTCATGCTTCAGAAATGTGGAAAATGGTCCGTTTTAAAATGTTTTATTTTTGAATGTCAGTTCACATTTGTAGGTGGATCATCAGTGTTGGAGCTAAAATTAGCATGTTTAAAGTGATTTTCATGCTTCCAGGGGCCCTAAACACAAGATTTATGGAATGGTTAAAAGTGCATGAAAATGGCCAATTTACTCACTCTGAGTTCTCAAAAAGGGTTTCTTCACCCCGGGAAGTTAATTAAATACCATTTGGAGGCATTTAATGTTCGAGCAAAAACGGCTGATTTTCGACAAAAGAGATAACACCCCCCCATTATGTCATGCTTCAGAAATGTGGAAAATGGTCCGTTTTCAAATGTTTTATTTTTGAACGTCAGTTCACATTTGTAGGTGGATCATCAGTGTTAGAGCTAAAATTTGCATGTTTAAAGTGATTTTCATGCTTCCAGGGGCTCGGGAAGTGAATTAAATACTATTTGGAGGCATTTAATGTTCAAGCAAAAACAGCTGATTTTTGACAAAAGAGATAACACCCCCCCATTACGTCATGCTTCAGAAATGTGGAAAATGGTCCGTTTTCAAATGTTTTATTTTTGAACGTCAGTTCACATTTGTAGGTGGATCATCAGTGTTAGAGCTAAAATTAGCATGTTTAAAGTGATTTTCATGCTTCCAGGGGCCCTAAACACAAGATTTATGGAATGGTTAAAAGTGCATGAAAATGGCCAATTTACTCACTCTGAGTTCTCAAAAAGTGTTTCTTCACCCCGGGAAGTTAATTAAATACCATTTGGAGGCATTTAATGTTCGAGCAGAAACGGCTCATTTTCGACAAAAGAGATAACACCCCCCCCCATTAAGTCATGCTTCAGAAATGTGGAAAATGGTCCGTTTTCAAATGTTTTATTTTGGAACGTCAGTTCACATTTGTAGGTGGATCATCAGTGTTAGAGCTAAAATTAGCATGTTTATAGTGATTTTCATGCTTCCAGGGGCTCGGGAAGTGAATTAAATACTATTTGGAGGCATTTAATGTTCAATCAAAAACAGCTGATTTTTGACAAAAGAGATAACACCCCCCATTACGTCATGCTTCAGAAATGTGGAAAATGGTCCGTTTTAAAATGTTTTATTTTTGAATGTCAGTTCACATTTGTAGGTGGATCATCAGTGTTGGGGCTAAAATTAGCATGTTTAAAGTGATTTTCATGCTTCCAGGGGCCATAAACACAAGATTTATGGAATGGTTAAAAGTGCATGAAAATGGCCAATTTACTCACTCTGAGTTCTCAAAAAGGGTTTCTTCACCCCGGGAAGTTAATTAAATACCATTTGGAGGCATTTAATGTTCGAGCAAAAACGGTTGATTTTCGACAAAAGAGATAACACCCCCCATTACGTCATGCTTCAGAAATGTGGAAAATGGTCCGTTTTCAAATGTTTTATTTTTGAACGTCAGTTCACATTTGTAGGTGGATCATCAGTGTTAGAGCTAAAATTAGCATGTTTAAAGTGATTTTCATGCTTCCAGGGGCTTGGGAAGTGAATTAAATACTATTTGGAGGCATTTAATGTTCAATCAAAAACAGCTGATTTTTGACAAAAGAGATAAAACCCCCCCATTACGTCATGCTTCAGAAATGTGGAAAATGGTCCGTTTTCAAATGTTTTATTTTTGAACGTCAGTTCACATTTGTAGGTGGATCATCAGTGTTAGAGCTAAAATTAGCATGTTTAAAGTGATTTTCATGCTTCCAGGGTCTCGGGAAGTGAATTAAATACTATTTGGAGGCATTTAATGTTCAAGTAAAAACAGCTGATTTTTGACAAAAGAGATAACACCCCCCCATTACGTCATGCTTCAGAAATGTGGAAAATGGTCCGTTTTCAAATGTTTTAATTTTTGAACGTCAGTTCACATTTGTAGGTGGATTATCAGTGTTAGAGCTAAAATTTGCATTTTTAAAGTGATTTTCATGCTTCCAGGGGCCCTAAACACAAGATTTATGGAATGGTTAAAAGTGCATGAAAATGGACAATTTACTCACTCTGAGTTCTCAAAAAGGGTTTCTTCACCCCGGGAAGTTAATTAAATACCATTTGGAGGCATTTAATGTTCGAGCAAAAACGGCTGATTTTCGACAAAAGAGATAACACCCCCCCATTACGTCATGCTTCAGAAATGTGGAAAATTGTCCGTTTTCAAATGTTTTATTTTTGAACGTCAGTTCACATTTGTAGGTGGATCATCAGTGTTAGAGCTAAAATTAGCATGTTTAAAGTGATTTTCATGCTTCCAGGGGCTCGGGAAGTGAATTAAATACTATTTGGAGGCATTTAATGTTCAAGCAAAAACAGCTGATTTTTGACAAAAGAGATAACACCCCCCCATTACGTCATGCTTCAGAAATGTGGAAAATGGTCAGTTTTCAAATGTTTTATTTTTGAACGTCAGTTCACATTTGTAGGTGGATCATCAGTGTTAGAGCTAAAATTAGCATGTTTAAAGTGATTTTCATGCTTCCAGGGGCCCTAAACACAAGATTTATGGAATGGTTAAAAGTGCATGAAAATGGCCAATTTACTCACTCTGAGTTCTCAAAAAGGGTTTCTTCACCCCGGGAAGTTAATTAAATACCATTTGGAGGCATTTAATGTTCGAGCAAAAACGGCTGATTTTCGACAAAAGAGATAACACCCCCCCATTACGTCATGCTTCAGAAATGTGGAAAATGGTCCGTTTTCAAATGTTTTATTTTTGAACATCTGTTCACATTTGTAGGTGGATCATCAGTGTTAGAGCTAAAATTAGCATGTTTAAAGTGATTTTCATGCTTCCAGGGGCTCGGGAAGTGAATTAAATACTATTTGGAGGCATTTAATGTTCAAGCAAAAACAGCTGATTTTTGACAAAAGAGATAACACCCCCCCATTACGTCATGCTTCAGAAATGTGGAAAATGGTCAGTTTTCAAATGTTTTATTTTTGAACGTCAGTTCACATTTGTAGGTGGATCATCAGTGTTAGAGCTAAAATTAGCATGTTTAAAGTGATTTTCATGCTTCCAGGGGCCCTAAACACAAGATTTATGGAATGGTTAAAAGTGCATGAAAATGGCCAATTTACTCACTCTGAGTTCTCAAAAAGGGTTTCTTCACCCCGGGAAGTTAATTAAATACCATTTGGAGGCATTTAATGTTCGAGCAAAAACGGCTGATTTTCGACAAAAGAGATAACACCCCCCCATTACGTCATGCTTCAGAAATGTGGAAAATGGTCCGTTTTTTCAAATGTTTTATTTTTGAACGTCAGTTCACATTTGTAGGTGGATCATCAGTGTTAGAGCTAAAATTAGCATGTTTAAAGTGATTTTCATGCTTCCAGGGGCTCGGGAAGTGAATTAAATACTATTTGGAGGCATTTAATGTTCAATCAAAAACAGCTGATTTTTGACAAAAGAGATAACACCCCCCCATTACGTCATGCTTTAGAAATGTGGAAAATGGTCCGTTTTCAAATGTTTTATTTTTGAACGTCAGTTCACATTTGTAGGTGGATCATCAGTGTTAGAGCTAAAATTAGCATGTTTAAAGTGATTTTCATTCTTCCAGGGGCCCTACACACAATATTTATGGAATGGTTAAAAGTGCATGAAAATGGCCAATTTACTCACTCTGAGTTCTCAAAAAGGGTTTCTTCACCCCGGGAAGTTAATTAAATACCATTTGGAGGCATTTAATGTTCGAGCAAAAACGGCTGATTTTCGACAAAAGAGATAACACCCCCCCATTACGTCATGCTTCAGAAATGTGGAAAAAGGTCCGTTTTCAAATGTTTTATTTTTGAACGTCAGTTCACATTTGTAGGTGGATCATCAGTGTTAGAGCTAAAATTAGCATGTTTAAAGTGATTTTCATGCTTCCAGGGGCTCGGGAAGTGAATTAAATACTATTTGGAGGCATTTAATGTTCAAGCAAAAACAGCTGATTTTTGACAAAAGAGATAACACCCCCCCATTACGTCATGCTTCAGAAATGTGGAAAATGGTCAGTTTTCAAATGTTTTATTTTTGAACGTCAGTTCACATTTGTAGGTGGATCATCAGTGTTAGAGCTAAAATTAGCATGTTTAAAGTGATTTTCATGCTTCCAGGGGCCCTAAACACAAGATTTATGGAATGGTTAAAAGTGCATGAAAATGGCCAATTTACTCACTCTGAGTTCTCAAAAAGGGTTTCTTCACCCCGGGAAGTTAATTAAATACCATTTGGAGGCATTTAATGTTCGAGCAAAAACGGCTGATTTTCGACAAAAGAGATAACACCCCCCCATTACGTCATGCTTCAGAAATGTGGAAAATGGTCCGTTTTCAAATGTTTTATTTTTGAACATCTGTTCACATTTGTAGGTGGATCATCAGTGTTAGAGCTAAAATTAGCATGTTTAAAGTGATTTTCATGCTTCCAGGGGCTCGGGAAGTGAATTAAATACTATTTGGAGGCATTTAATGTTCAAGCAAAAACAGCTGATTTTTGACAAAAGAGATAACACCCCCCCATTACGTCATGCTTCAGAAATGTGGAAAATGGTCAGTTTTCAAATGTTTTATTTTTGAACGTCAGTTCACATTTGTAGGTGGATCATCAGTGTTAGAGCTAAAATTAGCATGTTTAAAGTGATTTTCATGCTTCCAGGGGCCCTAAACACAAGATTTATGGAATGGTTAAAAGTGCATGAAAATGGCCAATTTACTCACTCTGAGTTCTCAAAAAGGGTTTCTTCACCCCGGGAAGTTAATTAAATACCATTTGGAGGCATTTAATGTTCGAGCAAAAACGGCTGATTTTCGACAAAAGAGATAACACCCCCCCATTACGTCATGCTTCAGAAATGTGGAAAATGGTCCGTTTTCAAATGTTTTATTTTTGAACATCAGTTCACATTTGTAGGTGGATCATCAGTGTTAGAGCTAAAATTAGCATGTTTAAAGTGATTTTCATGCTTCCAGGGGCTCGGGAAGTGAATTAAATACTATTTGGAGGCATTTAATGTTCAATCAAAAACAGCTGATTTTTGACAAAAGAGATAACACCCCCCCATTACGTCATGCTTCAGAAATGTGGAAAATGGTCCGTTTTCAAATGTTTTATTTTTTAACGTCAGTTCACATTTGTAGGTGGATCATCAGTGTTAGAGCTAAAATTAGCATGTTTAAAGTGATTTTCATGCTTCCAGGGGCCCTAAACACAAGATTTATGGAATGGTTAAAAGTGCATGAAAATGGCCAATTTACTCACTCTGAGTTCTCAAAAAGGGTTTCTTCACCCCGGGAAGTTAATTAAATACCATTTGGAGGCATTTAATGTTCGAGCAAAAACGGCTGATTTTCGACAAAAGAGATAACACCCCCCCATTACGTCATGCTTCAGAAATGTGGAAAATGGTCCGTTTTCAAATGTTTTATTTTGGAACGTCAGTTCACATTTGTAGGTGGATCATCAGTGTTAGAGCTAAAATTAGCATGTTTATAGTGATTTTCATGCTTCCAGGGGCTAGGGAAGTGAATTAAATACTATTTGGAGGCATTTAATGTTCAATCAAAAACAGCTGATTTTTGACAAAAGAGATAACACCCCCCCATTACGTCATGCTTCAGAAATGTGGAAAATGGTCCGTTTTAAAATGTTTTATTTTTGAATGTCAGTTCACATTTGTAGGTGGATCATCAGTGTTGGAGCTAAAATTAGCATGTTTAAAGTGATTTTCATGCTTCCAGGGGCCCTAAACACAAGATTTATGGAATGGTTAAAAGTGCATGAAAATGGCCAATTTACTCACTCTGAGTTCTCAAAAAGGGTTTCTTCACCCCGGGAAGTTAATTAAATACCATTTGGAGGCATTTAATGTTCGAGCAAAAACGGCTGATTTTCGACAAAAGAGATAACACCCCCCCATTATGTCATGCTTCAGAAATGTGGAAAATGGTCCGTTTTCAAATGTTTTATTTTTGAACGTCAGTTCACATTTGTAGGTGGATCATCAGTGTTAGAGCTAAAATTTGCATGTTTAAAGTGATTTTCATGCTTCCAGGGGCTCGGGAAGTGAATTAAATACTATTTGGAGGCATTTAATGTTCAAGCAAAAACAGCTGATTTTTGACAAAAGAGATAACACCCCCCCATTACGTCATGCTTCAGAAATGTGGAAAATGGTCCGTTTTCAAATGTTTTATTTTTGAACGTCAGTTCACATTTGTAGGTGGATCATCAGTGTTAGAGCTAAAATTAGCATGTTTAAAGTGATTTTCATGCTTCCAGGGGCCCTAAACACAAGATTTATGGAATGGTTAAAAGTGCATGAAAATGGCCAATTTACTCACTCTGAGTTCTCAAAAAGTGTTTCTTCACCCCGGGAAGTTAATTAAATACCATTTGGAGGCATTTAATGTTCGAGCAGAAACGGCTCATTTTCGACAAAAGAGATAACACCCCCCCCCATTAAGTCATGCTTCAGAAATGTGGAAAATGGTCCGTTTTCAAATGTTTTATTTTGGAACGTCAGTTCACATTTGTAGGTGGATCATCAGTGTTAGAGCTAAAATTAGCATGTTTATAGTGATTTTCATGCTTCCAGGGGCTCGGGAAGTGAATTAAATACTATTTGGAGGCATTTAATGTTCAATCAAAAACAGCTGATTTTTGACAAAAGAGATAACACCCCCCATTACGTCATGCTTCAGAAATGTGGAAAATGGTCCGTTTTAAAATGTTTTATTTTTGAATGTCAGTTCACATTTGTAGGTGGATCATCAGTGTTGGGGCTAAAATTAGCATGTTTAAAGTGATTTTCATGCTTCCAGGGGCCATAAACACAAGATTTATGGAATGGTTAAAAGTGCATGAAAATGGCCAATTTACTCACTCTGAGTTCTCAAAAAGGGTTTCTTCACCCCGGGAAGTTAATTAAATACCATTTGGAGGCATTTAATGTTCGAGCAAAAACGGTTGATTTTCGACAAAAGAGATAACACCCCCCATTACGTCATGCTTCAGAAATGTGGAAAATGGTCCGTTTTCAAATGTTTTATTTTTGAACGTCAGTTCACATTTGTAGGTGGATCATCAGTGTTAGAGCTAAAATTAGCATGTTTAAAGTGATTTTCATGCTTCCAGGGGCTTGGGAAGTGAATTAAATACTATTTGGAGGCATTTAATGTTCAATCAAAAACAGCTGATTTTTGACAAAAGAGATAAAACCCCCCCATTACGTCATGCTTCAGAAATGTGGAAAATGGTCCGTTTTCAAATGTTTTATTTTTGAACGTCAGTTCACATTTGTAGGTGGATCATCAGTGTTAGAGCTAAAATTAGCATGTTTAAAGTGATTTTCATGCTTCCAGGGTCTCGGGAAGTGAATTAAATACTATTTGGAGGCATTTAATGTTCAAGTAAAAACAGCTGATTTTTGACAAAAGAGATAACACCCCCCCATTACGTCATGCTTCAGAAATGTGGAAAATGGTCCGTTTTCAAATGTTTTAATTTTTGAACGTCAGTTCACATTTGTAGGTGGATTATCAGTGTTAGAGCTAAAATTTGCATTTTTAAAGTGATTTTCATGCTTCCAGGGGCCCTAAACACAAGATTTATGGAATGGTTAAAAGTGCATGAAAATGGACAATTTACTCACTCTGAGTTCTCAAAAAGGGTTTCTTCACCCCGGGAAGTTAATTAAATACCATTTGGAGGCATTTAATGTTCGAGCAAAAACGGCTGATTTTCGACAAAAGAGATAACACCCCCCCATTACGTCATGCTTCAGAAATGTGGAAAATTGTCCGTTTTCAAATGTTTTATTTTTGAACGTCAGTTCACATTTGTAGGTGGATCATCAGTGTTAGAGCTAAAATTAGCATGTTTAAAGTGATTTTCATGCTTCCAGGGGCTCGGGAAGTGAATTAAATACTATTTGGAGGCATTTAATGTTCAAGCAAAAACAGCTGATTTTTGACAAAAGAGATAACACCCCCCCATTACGTCATGCTTCAGAAATGTGGAAAATGGTCAGTTTTCAAATGTTTTATTTTTGAACGTCAGTTCACATTTGTAGGTGGATCATCAGTGTTAGAGCTAAAATTAGCATGTTTAAAGTGATTTTCATGCTTCCAGGGGCCCTAAACACAAGATTTATGGAATGGTTAAAAGTGCATGAAAATGGCCAATTTACTCACTCTGAGTTCTCAAAAAGGGTTTCTTCACCCCGGGAAGTTAATTAAATACCATTTGGAGGCATTTAATGTTCGAGCAAAAACGGCTGATTTTCGACAAAAGAGATAACACCCCCCCATTACGTCATGCTTCAGAAATGTGGAAAATGGTCCGTTTTCAAATGTTTTATTTTTGAACATCAGTTCACATTTGTAGGTGGATCATCAGTGTTAGAGCTAAAATTAGCATGTTTAAAGTGATTTTCATGCTTCCAGGGGCTCGGGAAGTGAATTAAATACTATTTGGAGGCATTTAATGTTCAATCAAAAACAGCTGATTTTTGACAAAAGAGATAACACCCCCCCATTACGTCATGCTTCAGAAATGTGGAAAATGGTCCGTTTTCAAATGTTTTATTTTTGAACGTCAGTTCACATTTGTAGGTGGATCATCAGTGTTAGAGCTAAAATTAGCATGTTTAAAGTGATTTTCATGCTTCCAGGGGCCCTAAACACAAGATTTATGGAATGGTTAAAAGTGCATGAAAATGGCCAATTTACTCACTCTGAGTTCTCAAAAAGGGTTTCTTCACCCCGGGAAGTTAATTAAATACCATTTGGAGGCATTTAATGTTCGAGCAAAAACGGCTGATTTTCGACAAAAGAGATAACACCCCCCCATTACGTCATGCTTCAGAAATGTGGAAAATGGTCCGTTTTCAAATGTTTTATTTTTGAACGTCAGTTCACATTTGTAGGTGGATCATCAGTGTTAGAGCTAAAATTAGCATGTTTAAAGTGATTTTCATGCTTCCAGGGGCTCGGGAAGTGAATTAAATACTATTTGGAGGCATTTAATGTTCAATCAAAAACAGCTGATTTTTGACAAAAGAGATAACACCCCCCCATTACGTCATGCTTCAGAAATGTGGAAAATGGTCCGTTTTCAAATGTTTTATTTTTGAACGTCAGTTCACATTTGTAGGTGGATCATCAGTGTTAGAGCTAAAATTAGCATGTTTAAAGTGATTTTCATTCTTCCAGGGGCCCTAAACACAAGATTTATGGAATGGTTAAAAGTGCATGAAAATGGCCAATTTACTCACTCTGAGTTCTCAAAAAGGGTTTCTTCACCCCGGGAAGTTAATTAAATACCATTTGGAGGCATTTAATGTTCGAGCAAAAACGGCTGATTTTCGACAAAAGAGATAACACCCCCCCATTACGTCATGCTTCAGAAATGTGGAAAAAGGTCCGTTTTCAAATGTTTTATTTTTGAACGTCAGTTCACATTTGTAGGTGGATCATCAGTGTTAGAGCTAAAATTAGCATGTTTAAAGTGATTTTCATGCTTCCAGGGGCTCGGGAAGTGAATTAAATACTATTTGGAGGCATTTAATGTTCAAGCAAAAACAGCTGATTTTTGACAAAAGAGATAACACCCCCCCATTACGTCATGCTTCAGAAATGTGGAAAATGGTCAGTTTTCAAATGTTTTATTTTTGAACGTCAGTTCACATTTGTAGGTGGATCATCAGTGTTAGAGCTAAAATTAGCATGTTTAAAGTGATTTTCATGCTTCCAGGGGCCCTAAACACAAGATTTATGGAATGGTTAAAAGTGCATGAAAATGGCCAATTTACTCACTCTGAGTTCTCAAAAAGGGTTTCTTCACCCCGGGAAGTTAATTAAATACCATTTGGAGGCATTTAATGTTCGAGCAAAAACGGCTGATTTTCGACAAAAGAGATAACACCCCCCCATTACGTCATGCTTCAGAAATGTGGAAAATGGTCCGTTTTCAAATGTTTTATTTTTGAACATCAGTTCACATTTGTAGGTGGATCATCAGTGTTAGAGCTAAAATTAGCATGTTTAAAGTGATTTTCATGCTTCCAGGGGCTCGGGAAGTGAATTAAATACTATTTGGAGGCATTTAATGTTCAATCAAAAACAGCTGATTTTTGACAAAAGAGATAACACCCCCCCATTACGTCATGCTTCAGAAATGTGGAAAATGGTCCGTTTTCAAATGTTTTATTTTTTAACGTCAGTTCACATTTGTAGGTGGATCATCAGTGTTAGAGCTAAAATTAGCATGTTTAAAGTGATTTTCATGCTTCCAGGGGCCCTAAACACAAGATTTATGGAATGGTTAAAAGTGCATGAAAATGGCCAATTTACTCACTCTGAGTTCTCAAAAAGGGTTTCTTCACCCCGGGAAGTTAATTAAATACCATTTGGAGGCATTTAATGTTCGAGCCAAAACGGCTGATTTTCGACAAAAGAGATAACACCCCCCCATTACGTCATGCTTCAGAAATGTGGAAAATGGTCCGTTTTCAAATGTTTTATTTTGGAACGTCAGTTCACATTTGTAGGTGGATCATCAGTGTTAGAGCTAAAATTAGCATGTTTATAGTGATTTTCATGCTTCCAGGGGCTAGGGAAGTGAATTAAATACTATTTGGAGGCATTTAATGTTCAATCAAAAACAGCTGATTTTTGACAAAAGAGATAACACCCCCCCATTACGTCATGCTTCAGAAATGTGGAAAATGGTCCGTTTTAAAATGTTTTATTTTTGAATGTCAGTTCACATTTGTAGGTGGATCATCAGTGTTGGAGCTAAAATTAGCATGTTTAAAGTGATTTTCATGCTTCCAGGGGCCCTAAACACAAGATTTATGGAATGGTTAAAAGTGCATGAAAATGGCCAATTTACTCACTCTGAGTTCTCAAAAAGGGTTTCTTCACCCCGGGAAGTTAATTAAATACCATTTGGAGGCATTTAATGTTCGAGCAAAAACGGCTGATTTTCGACAAAAGAGATAACACCCCCCCATTATGTCATGCTTCAGAAATGTGGAAAATGGTCCGTTTTCAAATGTTTTATTTTTGAACGTCAGTTCACATTTGTAGGTGGATCATCAGTGTTAGAGCTAAAATTTGCATGTTTAAAGTGATTTTCATGCTTCCAGGGGCTCGGGAAGTGAATTAAATACTATTTGGAGGCATTTAATGTTCAAGCAAAAACAGCTGATTTTTGACAAAAGAGATAACACCCCCCCATTACGTCATGCTTCAGAAATGTGGAAAATGGTCCGTTTTCAAATGTTTTATTTTTGAACGTCAGTTCACATTTGTAGGTGGATCATCAGTGTTAGAGCTAAAATTAGCATGTTTAAAGTGATTTTCATGCTTCCAGGGGCCCTAAACACAAGATTTATGGAATGGTTAAAAGTGCATGAAAATGGCCAATTTACTCACTCTGAGTTCTCAAAAAGTGTTTCTTCACCCCGGGAAGTTAATTAAATACCATTTGGAGGCATTTAATGTTCGAGCAGAAACGGCTCATTTTCGACAAAAGAGATAACACCCCCCCCATTAAGTCATGCTTCAGAAATGTGGAAAATGGTCCGTTTTCAAATGTTTTATTTTGGAACGTCAGTTCACATTTGTAGGTGGATCATCAGTGTTAGAGCTAAAATTAGCATGTTTATAGTGATTTTCATGCTTCCAGGGGCTCGGGAAGTGAATTAAATACTATTTGGAGGCATTTAATGTTCAATCAAAAACAGCTGATTTTTGACAAAAGAGATAACACCCCCCATTACGTCATGCTTCAGAAATGTGGAAAATGGTCCGTTTTAAAATGTTTTATTTTTGAATGTCAGTTCACATTTGTAGGTGGATCATCAGTGTTGGGGCTAAAATTAGCATGTTTAAAGTGATTTTCATGCTTCCAGGGGCCATAAACACAAGATTTATGGAATGGTTAAAAGTGCATGAAAATGGCCAATTTACTCACTCTGAGTTCTCAAAAAGGGTTTCTTCACCCCGGGAAGTTAATTAAATACCATTTGGAGGCATTTAATGTTCGAGCAAAAACGGTTGATTTTCGACAAAAGAGATAACACCCCCCATTACGTCATGCTTCAGAAATGTGGAAAATGGTCCGTTTTCAAATGTTTTATTTTTGAACGTCAGTTCACATTTGTAGGTGGATCATCAGTGTTAGAGCTAAAATTAGCATGTTTAAAGTGATTTTCATGCTTCCAGGGGCTTGGGAAGTGAATTAAATACTATTTGGAGGCATTTAATGTTCAATCAAAAACAGCTGATTTTTGACAAAAGAGATAACACCCCCCCATTACGTCATGCTTCAGAAATGTGGAAAATGGTCCGTTTTCAAATGTTTTATTTTTTAACGTCAGTTCACATTTGTAGGTGGATCATCAGTGTTAGAGCTAAAATTAGCATGTTTAAAGTGATTTTCATGCTTCCAGGGGCCCTAAACACAAGATTTATGGAATGGTTAAAAGTGCATGAAAATGGCCAATTTACTCACTCTGAGTTCTCAAAAAGGGTTTCTTCACCCCGGGAAGTTAATTAAATACCATTTGGAGGCATTTAATGTTCGAGCAAAAACGGCTGATTTTCGACAAAAGAGATAACACCCCCCATTACGTCATGCTTCAGAAATGTGGAAAATGGTCCGTTTTCAAATGTTTTATTTTTGAACGTCAGTTCACATTTGTAGGTGGATCATCAGTGTTAGAGCTAAAATTAGCATGTTTAAAGTGATTTTCATGCTTCCAGGGGCTCGGGAAGTGAATTAAATACTATTTGGAGGCATTTAATGTTCAATCAAAAACAGCTGATTTTTGACAAAAGAGATAACACCCCCCCATTACGTCATGCTTCAGAAATGTGGAAAATGGTCCGTTTTCAAATGTTTTATTTTTGAACGTCAGTTCACATTTGTAGGTGGATCATCAGTGTTAGAGCTAAAATTAGCATGTTTAAAGTGATTTTCATTCTTCCAGGGGCCCTAAACACAAGATTTATGGAATGGTTAAAAGTGCATGAAAATGGCCAATTTACTCACTCTGAGTTCTCAAAAAGGGTTTCTTCACCCCGGGAAGTTAATTAAATACCATTTGGAGGCATTTAATGTTCGAGCAAAAACGGCTGATTTTCGACAAAAGAGATAACACCCCCCCATTACGTCATGCTTCAGAAATGTGGAAAAAGGTCCGTTTTCAAATGTTTTATTTTTGAACGTCAGTTCACATTTGTAGGTGGATCATCAGTGTTAGAGCTAAAATTAGCATGTTTAAAGTGATTTTCATGCTTCCAGGGGCTCGGGAAGTGAATTAAATACTATTTGGAGGCATTTAATGTTCAAGCAAAAACAGCTGATTTTTGACAAAAGAGATAACACCCCCCCATTACGTCATGCTTCAGAAATGTGGAAAATGGTCAGTTTTCAAATGTTTTATTTTTGAACGTCAGTTCACATTTGTAGGTGGATCATCAGTGTTAGAGCTAAAATTAGCATGTTTAAAGTGATTTTCATGCTTCCAGGGGCCCTAAACACAAGATTTATGGAATGGTTAAAAGTGCATGAAAATGGCCAATTTACTCACTCTGAGTTCTCAAAAAGGGTTTCTTCACCCCGGGAAGTTAATTAAATACCATTTGGAGGCATTTAATGTTCGAGCAAAAACGGCTGATTTTCGACAAAAGAGATAACACCCCCCCATTACGTCATGCTTCAGAAATGTGGAAAATGGTCCGTTTTCAAATGTTTTATTTTTGAACATCAGTTCACATTTGTAGGTGGATCATCAGTGTTAGAGCTAAAATTAGCATGTTTAAAGTGATTTTCATGCTTCCAGGGGCTCGGGAAGTGAATTAAATACTATTTGGAGGCATTTAATGTTCAATCAAAAACAGCTGATTTTTGACAAAAGAGATAACACCCCCCCATTACGTCATGCTTCAGAAATGTGGAAAATGGTCCGTTTTCAAATGTTTTATTTTTTAACGTCAGTTCACATTTGTAGGTGGATCATCAGTGTTAGAGCTAAAATTAGCATGTTTAAAGTGATTTTCATGCTTCCAGGGGCCCTAAACACAAGATTTATGGAATGGTTAAAAGTGCATGAAAATGGCCAATTTACTCACTCTGAGTTCTCAAAAAGGGTTTCTTCACCCCGGGAAGTTAATTAAATACCATTTGGAGGCATTTAATGTTCGAGCAAAAACGGCTGATTTTCGACAAAAGAGATAACACCCCCCCATTACGTCATGCTTCAGAAATGTGGAAAATGGTCCGTTTTCAAATGTTTTATTTTGGAACGTCAGTTCACATTTGTAGGTGGATCATCAGTGTTAGAGCTAAAATTAGCATGTTTATAGTGATTTTCATGCTTCCAGGGGCTAGGGAAGTGAATTAAATACTATTTGGAGGCATTTAATGTTCAATCAAAAACAGCTGATTTTTGACAAAAGAGATAACACCCCCCCATTACGTCATGCTTCAGAAATGTGGAAAATGGTCCGTTTTAAAATGTTTTATTTTTGAATGTCAGTTCACATTTGTAGGTGGATCATCAGTGTTGGAGCTAAAATTAGCATGTTTAAAGTGATTTTCATGCTTCCAGGGGCCCTAAACACAAGATTTATGGAATGGTTAAAAGTGCATGAAAATGGCCAATTTACTCACTCTGAGTTCTCAAAAAGGGTTTCTTCACCCCGGGAAGTTAATTAAATACCATTTGGAGGCATTTAATGTTCGAGCAAAAACGGCTGATTTTCGACAAAAGAGATAACACCCCCCCATTATGTCATGCTTCAGAAATGTGGAAAATGGTCCGTTTTCAAATGTTTTATTTTTGAACGTCAGTTCACATTTGTAGGTGGATCATCAGTGTTAGAGCTAAAATTTGCATGTTTAAAGTGATTTTCATGCTTCCAGGGGCTCGGGAAGTGAATTAAATACTATTTGGAGGCATTTAATGTTCAAGCAAAAACAGCTGATTTTTGACAAAAGAGATAACACCCCCCCATTACGTCATGCTTCAGAAATGTGGAAAATGGTCCGTTTTCAAATGTTTTATTTTTGAACGTCAGTTCACATTTGTAGGTGGATCATCAGTGTTAGAGCTAAAATTAGCATGTTTAAAGTGATTTTCATGCTTCCAGGGGCCCTAAACACAAGATTTATGGAATGGTTAAAAGTGCATGAAAATGGCCAATTTACTCACTCTGAGTTCTCAAAAAGTGTTTCTTCACCCCGGGAAGTTAATTAAATACCATTTGGAGGCATTTAATGTTCGAGCAGAAACGGCTCATTTTCGACAAAAGAGATAACACCCCCCCCATTAAGTCATGCTTCAGAAATGTGGAAAATGGTCCGTTTTCAAATGTTTTATTTTGGAACGTCAGTTCACATTTGTAGGTGGATCATCAGTGTTAGAGCTAAAATTAGCATGTTTATAGTGATTTTCATGCTTCCAGGGGCTCGGGAAGTGAATTAAATACTATTTGGAGGCATTTAATGTTCAATCAAAAACAGCTGATTTTTGACAAAAGAGATAACACCCCCCATTACGTCATGCTTCAGAAATGTGGAAAATGGTCCGTTTTAAAATGTTTTATTTTTGAATGTCAGTTCACATTTGTAGGTGGATCATCAGTGTTGGGGCTAAAATTAGCATGTTTAAAGTGATTTTCATGCTTCCAGGATCCATAAACACAAGATTTATGGAATGGTTAAAAGTGCATGAAAATGGCCAATTTACTCACTCTGAGTTCTCAAAAAGGGTTTCTTCACCCCGGGAAGTTAATTAAATACCATTTGGAGGCATTTAATGTTCGAGCAAAAACGGTTGATTTTCGACAAAAGAGATAACACCCCCCATTACGTCATGCTTCAGAAATGTGGAAAATGGTCCATTTTCAAATGTTTTATTTTTGAACGTCAGTTCACATTTGTAGGTGGATCATCAGTGTTAGAGCTAAAATTAGCATGTTTAAAGTGATTTTCATGCTTCCAGGGGCTTGGGAAGTGAATTAAATACTATTTGGAGGCATTTAATGTTCAATCAAAAACAGCTGATTTTTGACAAAAGAGATAAAACCCCCCCATTACGTCATGCTTCAGAAATGTGGAAAATGGTCCGTTTTCAAATGTTTTATTTTTGAACGTCAGTTCACATTTGTAGGTGGATCATCAGTGTTAGAGCTAAAATTAGCATGTTTAAAGTGATTTTCATGCTTCCAGGGTCTCGGGAAGTGAATTAAATACTATTTGGAGGCATTTAATGTTCAAGTAAAAACAGCTGATTTTTGACAAAAGAGATAACACCCCCCCATTACGTCATGCTTCAGAAATGTGGAAAATGGTCCGTTTTCAAATGTTTTAATTTTTGAACGTCAGTTCACATTTGTAGGTGGATTATCAGTGTTAGAGCTAAAATTTGCATTTTTAAAGTGATTTTCATGCTTCCAGGGGCCCTAAACACAAGATTTATGGAATGGTTAAAAGTGCATGAAAATGGACAATTTACTCACTCTGAGTTCTCAAAAAGGGTTTCTTCACCCCGGGAAGTTAATTAAATACCATTTGGAGGCATTTAATGTTCGAGCAAAAACGGCTGATTTTCGACAAAAGAGATAACACCCCCCCATTACGTCATGCTTCAGAAATGTGGAAAATTGTCCGTTTTCAAATGTTTTATTTTTGAACGTCAGTTCACATTTGTAGGTGGATCATCAGTGTTAGAGCTAAAATTAGCATGTTTAAAGTGATTTTCATGCTTCCAGGGGCTCGGGAAGTGAATTAAATACTATTTGGAGGCATTTAATGTTCAAGCAAAAACAGCTGATTTTTGACAAAAGAGATACCACCCCCCATTACGTCATGCTTCAGAAATGTGGAAAATGGTCCGTTTTCAAATGTTTTATTTTTGAACGTCAGTTCACATTTGTAGGTGGATCATCAGTGTTAGAGATAAAATTAGCATGTTTAAAGTGATTTTCATGCTTCCAGGGGCCCTAAACACAAGATTTATGGAATGGTTAAAAGTGCATGAAAATGGCCAATTTACTCACTCTGAGTTCTCAAAAAGGGTTTCTTCACCCCGGGAAGTTAATTAAATACCATTTGGAGGCATTTAATGTTCGAGCAAAAACGGCTGATTTTCGACAAAAGAGATAACACCCCCCCATTACGTCATGCTTCAGAAATGTGGAAAAAGGTCCGTTTTCAAATGTTTTATTTTTGAACGTCAGTTCACATTTGTAGGTGGATCATCAGTGTTAGAGCTAAAATTAGCATGTTTAAAGTGATTTTCATGCTTCCAGGGGCTCGGGAAGTGAATTAAATACTATTTGGAGGCATTTAATGTTCAAGCAAAAACAGCTGATTTTTGACAAAAGAGATAACACCCCCCCATTACGTCATGCTTCAGAAATGTGGAAAATGGTCAGTTTTCAAATGTTTTATTTTTGAACGTCAGTTCACATTTGTAGGTGGATCATCAGTGTTAGAGCTAAAATTAGCATGTTTAAAGTGATTTTCATGCTTCCAGGGGCCCTAAACACAAGATTTATGGAATGGTTAAAAGTGCATGAAAATGGCCAATTTACTCACTCTGAGTTCTCAAAAAGGGTTTCTTCACCCCGGGAAGTTAATTAAATACCATTTGGAGGCATTTAATGTTCGAGCAAAAACGGCTGATTTTCGACAAAAGAGATAACACCCCCCCATTACGTCATGCTTCAGAAATGTGGAAAATGGTCCGTTTTCAAATGTTTTATTTTTGAACATCAGTTCACATTTGTAGGTGGATCATCAGTGTTAGAGCTAAAATTAGCATGTTTAAAGTGATTTTCATGCTTCCAGGGGCTCGGGAAGTGAATTAAATACTATTTGGAGGCATTTAATGTTCAATCAAAAACAGCTGATTTTTGACAAAAGAGATAACACCCCCCCATTACGTCATGCTTCAGAAATGTGGAAAATGGTCCGTTTTCAAATGTTTTATTTTTTAACGTCAGTTCACATTTGTAGGTGGATCATCAGTGTTAGAGCTAAAATTAGCATGTTTAAAGTGATTTTCATGCTTCCAGGGGCCCTAAACACAAGATTTATGGAATGGTTAAAAGTGCATGAAAATGGCCAATTTACTCACTCTGAGTTCTCAAAAAGGGTTTCTTCACCCCGGGAAGTTAATTAAATACCATTTGGAGGCATTTAATGTTCGAGCAAAAACGGCTGATTTTCGACAAAAGAGATAACACCCCCCCATTACGTCATGCTTCAGAAATGTGGAAAATGGTCCGTTTTCAAATGTTTTATTTTTGAACGTCAGTTCACATTTGTAGGTGGATCATCAGTGTTAGAGCTAAAATTAGCATGTTTAAAGTGATTTTCATGCTTCCAGGGGCTCGGGAAGTGAATTAAATACTATTTGGAGGCATTTAATGTTCAATCAAAAACAGCTGATTTTTGACAAAAGAGATAACACCCCCCCATTACGTCATGCTTCAGAAATGTGGAAAATGGTCCGTTTTCAAATGTTTTATTTTTGAACGTCAGTTCACATTTGTAGGTGGATCATCAGTGTTAGAGCTAAAATTAGCATGTTTAAAGTGATTTTCATTCTTCCAGGGGCCCTAAACACAAGATTTATGGAATGGTTAAAAGTGCATGAAAATGGCCAATTTACTCACTCTGAGTTCTCAAAAAGGGTTTCTTCACCCCGGGAAGTTAATTAAATACCATTTGGAGGCATTTAATGTTCGAGCAAAAACGGCTGATTTTCGACAAAAGAGATAACACCCCCCCATTACGTCATGCTTTAGAAATGTGGAAAAAGGTCCGTTTTCAAATGTTTTATTTTTGAACGTCAGTTCACATTTGTAGGTGGATCATCAGTGTTAGAGCTAAAATTAGCATGTTTAAAGTGATTTTCATGCTTCCAGGGGCTCGGGAAGTGAATTAAATACTATTTGGAGGCATTTAATGTTCAAGCAAAAACAGCTGATTTTTGACAAAAGAGATAACACCCCCCCATTACGTCATGCTTCAGAAATGTGGAAAATGGTCAGTTTTCAAATGTTTTATTTTTGAACGTCAGTTCACATTTGTAGGTGGATCATCAGTGTTAGAGCTAAAATTAGCATGTTTAAAGTGATTTTCATGCTTCCAGGGGCCCTAAACACAAGATTTATGGAATGGTTAAAAGTGCATGAAAATGGCCAATTTACTCACTCTGAGTTCTCAAAAAGGGTTTCTTCACCCCGGGAAGTTAATTAAATACCATTTGGAGGCATTTAATGTTCGAGCAAAAACGGCTGATTTTCGACAAAAGAGATAACACCCCCCCATTACGTCATGCTTCAGAAATGTGGAAAATGGTCCGTTTTCAAATGTTTTATTTTTGAACATCAGTTCACATTTGTAGGTGGATCATCAGTGTTAGAGCTAAAATTAGCATGTTTAAAGTGATTTTCATGCTTCCAGGGGCTCGGGAAGTGAATTAAATACTATTTGGAGGCATTTAATGTTCAATCAAAAACAGCTGATTTTTGACAAAAGAGATAACACCCCCCCATTACGTCATGCTTCAGAAATGTGGAAAATGGTCCGTTTTCAAATGTTTTATTTTTTAACGTCAGTTCACATTTGTAGGTGGATCATCAGTGTTAGAGCTAAAATTAGCATGTTTAAAGTGATTTTCATGCTTCCAGGGGCCCTAAACACAAGATTTATGGAATGGTTAAAAGTGCATGAAAATGGCCAATTTACTCACTCTGAGTTCTCAAAAAGGGTTTCTTCACCCCGGGAAGTTAATTAAATACCATTTGGAGGCATTTAATGTTCGAGCAAAAACGGCTGATTTTCGACAAAAGAGATAACACCCCCCCATTACGTCATGCTTCAGAAATGTGGAAAATGGTCCGTTTTCAAATGTTTTATTTTGGAACGTCAGTTCACATTTGTAGGTGGATCATCAGTGTTAGAGCTAAAATTAGCATGTTTATAGTGATTTTCATGCTTCCAGGGGCTAGGGAAGTGAATTAAATACTATTTGGAGGCATTTAATGTTCAATCAAAAACAGCTGATTTTTGACAAAAGAGATAACACCCCCCCATTACGTCATTCTTCAGAAATGTGGAAAATGGTCCGTTTTAAAATGTTTTATTTTTGAATGTCAGTTCACATTTGTAGGTGGATCATCAGTGTTGGAGCTAAAATTAGCATGTTTAAAGTGATTTTCATGCTTCCAGGGGCCCTAAACACAAGATTTATGGAATGGTTAAAAGTGCATGAAAATGGCCAATTTACTCACTCTGAGTTCTCAAAAAGGGTTTCTTCACCCCGGGAAGTTAATTAAATACCATTTGGAGGCATTTAATGTTCGAGCAAAAACGGCTGATTTTCGACAAAAGAGATAACACCCCCCCATTATGTCATGCTTCAGAAATGTGGAAAATGGTCCGTTTTCAAATGTTTTATTTTTGAACGTCAGTTCATATAGCCGAGATACCCGCCACCCCCTCTCAACACAATCCCCAAAAGGAGTGAAACCGGAAACAGTTCTTGAAGTTTTTGGAAGTGGGATGGAGTGACCATCCCGGCCGTATTTATTAAAACAAAATTAAAACATTAAACGTTTCATGTTATGTACAATTTCATTACCATATTGCGATGTTTGGCTAACCTTAACAGATTCTCTAATACAGAGGTTCTCCTAGCCGAACTAGCAACCTACAAAACATTTCTTGACATATTGAAATTGTACAACCTAACGTTTAAGGGCCAACGGCAAGGTCATAACCGGTGTCAAGATCCCTAACCGGACTTACCCCTCCCACTTGGGATGGGCGACAGCACGGAGGCGTACCTCAAGTGCAACTACTACCAATTTCCCTTGACTTGACGGGGGCACCTAAAACTCGACGCCAGTTAAAGGTCGTTCGAATACTCGTGTGAGGTATCTAGAAGGTATCGTGGCCCTTATCCCAACCCCACACAACTTACCGCATCTGCCGTCGCAGATGTCACTGGCCCCGGGAAATTCCCCAGGAGGGGGCTGTAACCCCTCCTACAAAGGAAGGGGCCTTGACCGCCTTTCCTTTACTTCCGGCGACCCATCCTTAGAAGGGACCGCCTCCCCATTGAGGGGCCAATGGCCACCTCTCCCGAGCGCTCCCATCCGTGTTGGGTGACGCCCACTCATAGGGATCTACTAATTAGTGCTCACCGATCATGACCTTACCGCCTACCAAAATAAATACGACAGTGCTAATTAGACCTAAGAATACATTGGCCACTATGACCGAAAGAGCATGCTTAAAAAATCAACACTATATCTGAATCATTTTAATGGCAAAACGTACTCAAAACAGACCATTCTTTATTATACTCAACATCAACAGGACACTACAACCTGCAAACGAAAGAGAAGCAGAATTAATCAACTTTATTACAAACAACTGGCTGTCTTCAGGGGCTGGTGGGTGGGTCAAAATTGGCTCTTCGTTCTGTCCCGAGCTCACGTGCAGCGAGGAGGTGCAGCTTCAGAGCACAAGAACAAGAGGATGTCTTCTGGTCTTGCGTCCCTTTTTATCCGTCTTCAGGGCGGGCGTATACCCGCCCCTGCCTGCCCCTGAGGGCGTGGCTGGCTGCGTCGGTGTCTAGGCCAGCCCACTCTAGGGCGGGAACGAGCGCGCCCCAGCTACGCCGCTTCGGGCATACCAGCTGAGACGCGCCTCCCGCCCAAAATGGCTTCCCGGGGGGATCGAGGCACTCGGCCATAAGTTCGGGGGGACCGATTCGGTCGCCCCTTTCCATATAGCCGAGATACCCGCCACCCCCTCTCAACACAATCCCCAAAAGGAGTGAAACCGGAAACAGTTCTTGAAGTTTTTGGAAGTGGGATGGAGTGACCATCCCGGCCGTATTTATTAAAACAAAATTAAAACATTAAACGTTTCATGTTATGTACAATTTCATTACCATATTGCGATGTTTGGCTAACCTTAACAGATTCTCTAATACAGAGGTTCTCCTAGCCGAACTAGCAACCTACAAAACATTTCTTGACATATTGAAATTGTACAACCTAACGTTTAAGGGCCAACGGCAAGGTCATAACCGGTGTCAAGATCCCTAACCGGACTTACCCCTCCCACTTGGGATGGGCGACAGCACGGAGGCGTACCTCAAGTGCAACTACTACCAATTTCCCTTGACTTGACGGGGGCACCTAAAACTCGACGCCAGTTAAAGGTCGTTCGAATACTCGTGTGAGGTATCTAGAAGGTATCGTGGCCCTTATCCCAACCCCACACAACTTACCGCATCTGCCGTCGCAGATGTCACTGGCCCCGGGAAATTCCCCAGGAGGGGGCTGTAACCCCTCCTACAAAGGAAGGGGCCTTGACCGCCTTTCCTTTACTTCCGGCGACCCATCCTTAGAAGGGACCGCCTCCCCATTGAGGGGCCAATGGCCACCTCTCCCGAGCGCTCCCATCCGTGTTGGGTGACGCCCACTCATAGGGATCTACTAATTAGTGCTCACCGATCATGACCTTACCGCCACAGGCCCGGATAGTTGACCGGCTATCCGGGCCCCCCACCAAAACTCCTAGCTAAAGGTCATGTTCCAACGTTTTTAACCATGCTAAGAAGTCTCCTATGAGTAACTCATTTCCCACCCGAGACAAATGCACACCATCCCCCATATACATACTGTCATCATTAATACAACCGTGCGAGATAGCATGCAATGTCCTGGAACGGAACAACCTACTCATTTTGTTATTAAGTTTCCTAACAGAATGGTTCAAAGCAGGGATCGAAATAGCCCCCCGCCACACTTTTCGTGGGATCATGTGAGACCACGCAATTATGCACCCCGGAACTTTCCTCGCCAACCAACTTACGGTGGAAAGCATTGCCTCCAGGAGAAGTCGTCTACCGGTGGTGACCAAATCATTGCCCCCTAAATGTACTATGACTATAGACGGCGGTGACCTCACCCGCCCTAACAAACCCTCAAAGTAAGCTTGAAACTGGTCAATACAGAGACCGCCCCTTCCGTAGAAGGACATCCTGTACCCGTATTCCCCAGCTACGTGAATCATGTCACCTGCTTTGAATACGTCTGCGGCACGCCTCACGTATGAGTGGCCCACGACCCACACCTCCTTTCTCACAGCCGGTGATGTCTGACCGCTGGCCCGGTGTTGGGTCGACTGCATAGTCCGCCCCGCCTCGAAGGCTTGCGTAACTGAAAACCAAACAAAAGACAAGAAGCGTGAGTACATTGTTACAGCTTCACAACATGTGCAACCGCACATACCTCTTATAACAATTGGAGGACCAACGCCCCACTCGTTTTACTTGTTCCACATTAAGACCCCTGGCTGCAGCTTCAGTGGCAGCCCCTATCCGAAAGGAATGGGTCCCAAACTCACCCGGGTCCAAGCCTGCTGCGGTAATTGACATCGCGAGCACCCGCTGAAACTGAAACTTCGTCAGTGGGGTGGCGTCCGCGTGTCTCAACATTGTCCCCCCCCATGATGCCACCCTTCGTGCTAGGTAATCCTCTAAACACCTCACCGGACACATGGAGGACCCTGGAATCCTGCGAATGACTATGCAGTCTCCCACCCCACTTTGATCGGTTTTTGACTTGACAAAGGATACCGTCATAGTCTCACCCCTGATCTGAACGTGTTCCCGGCACAAACCCCCCGCCACATCCCGCTTGCTCCTTGCCACCAGCTCACTTATCCTCATAGCCCCGTGAAATGCAAGCGTAAAAGCGGCTCGGAACAAACAGGCCTCGAACTGAGACGAGCATATGTCGGGGAGTGTGGCCAGCAACTGGGACAACCTATCCAGACCTATCGGGCGCCTCTCGTCTACTCTGCGACCCTCAAGGCGTTGCCACCCACGCAGCGCTTTCTGTACAGCAAAAGACGCTGTCGGGTCCTGGATATTATGAGCCCTGGCAACAAAGGAGATGGCAGCACGATGCCTCTGGGCTGTAGCCACCGACTTCCCAGCCTTATGCAAGGACATCAGAAAATGTACTACCCAATCCTCATGCCCCCAAAGTCCCCCTCTCTCCGTCCTCAAAAAGGCCAAATAAGCCCGAAACGCCCCTTCGTATGCCTTCCTCGTCCTTGGTGCTAGACTCTCTCCCACGAGGTAACGAAGTTCGGGGCACCGAGAGACCAGAGAGCTTCGGGAAAGGGTGCTGGCTCGGGGTCCGCTGAGGGAAGGAAACCCGAGAAAGCCTGCATTTGAAAACGAGACAGTGCATCAGCAGCCTGATTCATCACCCCCGGGACATGTTTTGCTCTGAATACCACGTTCAGTTGCATACACAGTAGGACAATTTCTTTAAGCAGCCTCAAAATCATTTTACAACGTGCTGCCTGACTATTAATGCATTCTACAACGGTCATATTGTCAGACCAAAATATGACAGAATGATTTTTGAATCCACCGGGCCAGGATCTGAGGGCCACCAAAATAGGAAACAGCTCAAGGAAAGCAATATTACTCGTCAGCCCCTCATCGTGCCACCATGTTGGCCACTTTTGTGCCGACCATTTTGTGCCGAAGATGGCGCCGAAACCCATGCTTCCCGCTGAATCCGTCCATAGACCAAGCTCTTCAGAGGACAAAGCCGGTTTGTTCCAGACGACTCGACCATTGAAATCCGCCAAAAATGCTAACCAAATACGCATGTCTTGGCGGACCTCGGCCGATAACCTCGTGCGATGGTGACCCTCCTTTAGGCCGACCATCGCCTGTGCAATCGAACGGGAGAAGGGGCGGGCCATCGGGATCACCCTTAAGGCAAAATTCAACTTCCCCACCAATTGCTGCAATTGATGCAGCGTAACTTTAGATGCAGTGATACACATTTGCAGGGCTGTCTTGAATTTCGATACTTTGGAAGCTGGTAAACGAAAACAACCCTCACTAGAGTCCAACTCGATCCCGAGGAACTCGAGGCAAGTCGTGGGACCCACAGTTTTACCTGGTGCCAACGGCACGCCAAATTGATTCATTAAAGCACAAAATTCAGTCAAGGCCCGGGCACATTCATCATCCCCAGCGGCCCCAAGGAACAGAAAGTCGTCGAGGTAATGCATCACATTCCGAAAACCTGTTTTCTTCGTGTAAACCCATTGCAGAAAACTACTGAACTTCTCGAAATAAGCACAAGATATCGAGAACCCCATTGGCATACACCTGTCCATGTAATACAAACCTTGAAACATGAATCCCAACAAACGTTGGTCGTCCGGGTATACTGGGAGCAAACGGAACGCTGACTCGATATCTGATTTCGCCATCAGCGTCCCGGGCCCCAGGCGATTCAAAATGGCTACGGCCTCATCGAATGATGCGTACCGCACCGAACACATTTCTGGATTAATTGCATCGTTTACAGAAAAGGCCATGAGGGGCTGATAAATTGTGAATCAATCGAAACTCACCCGGGTCCTTCTTGGGGACCACCCCTAAAGGGGAACAAACAAAGTTCGGTACTGGGGGGACAGGAAACGGGCCGGCAACCCGACCTCGGGTAACCTCTTTCCGGATCTTATCCTGTACTACAGTAGTATGCTGCAAGACGGAAAGTTGATTTTTGCACGTCCCGACACCCTGAAAGTTACCCACCGGGATGCGGAAACCATATGAAAAACCGTTTCGTAGCACCCCAGCAGAAGTATGATCTGGGTAATCGCTGAGCCAGGGAATCATCGCCAGGGTATCAATCGGGGTTGGTAAAGGCGCCCCTCGGACTATATTAGACCTGTTTAGCGCCTCCTCTGCCCCCATTTTCACCCGATTTGGCTCTGCACGAGGACTCAGGATGGGGTGCCCCACAACCACTACATTCGTGTTTGAACTTACAAGATCCCGGGGGCCTAGTACATTTGCTTCTGTTGAAATTAAAACAGAACCCCCTCTTCCCTGTATTGCCGGCGGGTCTCGGGTAATCGTCTGTACCCGTACCCGACCGAAAGGGTGTCCCCCCATTTTGGCGGGAGGACTCACTAACAGCACTCCCCACCAATGGCACTTTCAACATTCCCGACTCTTTCATCTTATTCCATGTTAAAGAATCGTAACAATCCCAGGTTAAACTTTTGTTATGCTCCATCGCTTTCCTGAAAAGGTTATCATAACAGAACCATTGGTTACCTTGGTGTGATGTCGAGTACCCCATAATTCGTGACTGATATACTGGAAATTCAGGGAGCAAATCAGGCCTACGTTCCCCCAAAATTGCCGTGAAAATTCCCCAAGCATTCCCCCAGTTACCAATATTTTCATTCACTTTAAAGGCGGCCATTTTTGCGCGCCAAACACTCGGATGCATCAGATCCTTTTGACCCTTAACAGTTTCGACCTCATAATGATCAACGAGCAGGGAGAAAATGTTAACGTATTCCCCCGCCCAAATCTTTTCCTTTATTGGCAAAGGAACATGTTGCCCCAATCTTTCTCTACGAGAGGGTGTTGACTCATCCCTTGCAATCGGCAAAGGCCGCTTACCTGCACCGGACGCTGCTTCCGTCCCTCGTGGCTTGTCTATCGCCGCATCCGGCGCGGGCACCTTGGCTGCATCACGTTTCTCGCGCAACTGCTTTATGAGTGCTTGCGCTTCGGTAGCCATGGCGCCCCCATTACTGTCCCCCAACCATGCTGCTAACTGTGCCGCCAATTCGGGAGGCATATCTTCGGCAGACGTCGGGGTGACTATCACGGGAATCGGATTCCCCTCAACCGGTACCGGGGCCGGTACCGGGGCTGGCGCTTCGAGCGGAGAACAGGGAACCGGGACGTCTCCCCCGACCGGCCCCCTTCTCGGCCTCTTTGGCTTCCCTCCGGCCGGTGGACGCCCCGATCCCTCCTCGCCGTCTCGCTCCGCCAACCGCTTCTTAATTTCGGACATGTCCTTCATGAGTGCCCGAATCAACTGGTCAGTCGACATTCCCTTTGCTCCTTTCTTGGGCATCCTTTCGACGAAGTATCTAAAATACAAATAGAGAGATTAAAACGCTCAAAATTGGCTCTTCGTTCTGTCCCGAGCTCACGTGCAGCGAGGAGGTGCAGCTTCAGAGCACAAGAACAAGAGGATGTCTTCTGGTCTTGCGTCCCTTTTTATCCGTCTTCAGGGCGGGCGTATACCCGCCCCTGCCTGCCCCTGAGGGCGTGGCTGGCTGCGTCGGTGTCTAGGCCAGCCCACTCTAGGGCGGGAACGAGCGCGCCCCAGCTACGCCGCTTCGGGCATACCAGCTGAGACGCGCCTCCCGCCCAAAATGGCTTCCCGGGGGGATCGAGGCACTCGGCCATAAGTTCGGGGGGACCGATTCGGTCGCCCCTTTCCACATTTGTAGGTGGATCATCAGTGTTAGAGCTAAAATTTGCATGTTTAAAGTGATTTTCATGCTTCCAGGGGCTCGGGAAGTGAATTAAATACTATTTGGAGGCATTTAATGTTCAAGCAAAAACAGCTGATTTTTGACAAAAGAGATAACACCCCCCCATTACGTCATGCTTCAGAAATGTGGAAAATGGTCCGTTTTCAAATGTTTTATTTTTGAACGTCAGTTCACATTTGTAGGTGGATCATCAGTGTTAGAGCTAAAATTAGCATGTTTAAAGTGATTTTCATGCTTCCAGGGGCCCTAAACACAAGATTTATGGAATGGTTAAAAGTGCATGAAAATGGCCAATTTACTCACTCTGAGTTCTCAAAAAGTGTTTCTTCACCCCGGGAAGTTAATTAAATACCATTTGGAGGCATTTAATGTTCGAGCAGAAACGGCTCATTTTCGACAAAAGAGATAACACCCCCCCCATTAAGTCATGCTTCAGAAATGTGGAAAATGGTCCGTTTTCAAATGTTTTATTTTGGAACGTCAGTTCACATTTGTAGGTGGATCATCAGTGTTAGAGCTAAAATTAGCATGTTTATAGTGATTTTCATGCTTCCAGGGGCTCGGGAAGTGAATTAAATACTATTTGGAGGCATTTAATGTTCAATCAAAAACAGCTGATTTTTGACAAAAGAGATAACACCCCCCATTACGTCATGCTTCAGAAATGTGGAAAATGGTCCGTTTTAAAATGTTTTATTTTTGAATGTCAGTTCACATTTGTAGGTGGATCATCAGTGTTGGGGCTAAAATTAGCATGTTTAAAGTGATTTTCATGCTTCCAGGGGCCATAAACACAAGATTTATGGAATGGTTAAAAGTGCATGAAAATGGCCAATTTACTCACTCTGAGTTCTCAAAAAGGGTTTCTTCACCCCGGGAAGTTAATTAAATACCATTTGGAGGCATTTAATGTTCGAGCAAAAACAGTTGATTTTCGACAAAAGAGATAACACCCCCATTACGTCATGCTTCAGAAATGTGGAAAATGGTCCGTTTTCAAATGTTTTATTTTTGAACGTCAGTTCACATTTGTAGGTGGATCATCAGTGTTAGAGCTAAAATTAGCATGTTTAAAGTGATTTTCATGCTTCCAGGGGCTTGGGAAGTGAATTAAATACTATTTGGAGGCATTTAATGTTCAATCAAAAACAGCTGATTTTTGACAAAAGAGATAAAACCCCCCCATTACGTCATGCTTCAGAAATGTGGAAAATGGTCCGTTTTCAAATGTTTTATTTTTGAACGTCAGTTCACATTTGTAGGTGGATCATCAGTGTTAGAGCTAAAATTAGCATGTTTAAAGTGATTTTCATGCTTCCAGGGTCTCGGGAAGTGAATTAAATACTATTTGGAGGCATTTAATGTTCAAGTAAAAACAGCTGATTTTTGACAAAAGAGATAACACCCCCCCATTACGTCATGCTTCAGAAATGTGGAAAATGGTCCGTTTTCAAATGTTTTAATTTTTGAACGTCAGTTCACATTTGTAGGTGGATTATCAGTGTTAGAGCTAAAATTTGCATTTTTAAAGTGATTTTCATGCTTCCAGGGGCCCTAAACACAAGATTTATGGAATGGTTAAAAGTGCATGAAAATGGACAATTTACTCACTCTGAGTTCTCAAAAAGGGTTTCTTCACCCCGGGAAGTTAATTCAATACCATTTGGAGGCATTTAATGTTCAAGCAAAAACGGCTGATTTTCGACAAAAGAGATAACACCCCCCCATTACGTCATGCTTCAGAAATGTGGAAAATTGTCCGTTTTCAAATGTTTTATTTTTGAACGTCAGTTCACATTTGTAGGTGGATCATCAGTGTTAGAGCTAAAATTAGCATGTTTAAAGTGATTTTCATGCTTCCAGGGGCTCGGGAAGTGAATTAAATACTATTTGGAGGCATTTAATGTTCAAGCAAAAACAGCTGATTTTTGACAAAAGAGATACCACCCCCCATTACGTCATGCTTCAGAAATGTGGAAAATGGTCCGTTTTCAAATGTTTTATTTTTGAACGTCAGTTCACATTTGTAGGTGGATCATCAGTGTTAGAGATAAAATTAGCATGTTTAAAGTGATTTTCATGCTTCCAGGGGCCCTAAACACAAGATTTATGGAATGGTTAAAAGTGCATGAAAATGGCCAATTTACTCACTCTGAGTTCTCAAAAAGGGTTTCTTCACCCCGGGAAGTTAATTAAATACCATTTGGAGGCATTTAATGTTCGAGCAAAAACGGCTGATTTTCGACAAAAGAGATAACACCCCCCCATTACGTCATGCTTCAGAAATGTGGAAAAAGGTCCGTTTTCAAATGTTTTATTTTTGAACGTCAGTTCACATTTGTAGGTGGATCATCAGTGTTAGAGCTAAAATTAGCATGTTTAAAGTGATTTTCATGCTTCCAGGGGCTCGGGAAGTGAATTAAATACTATTTGGAGGCATTTAATGTTCAAGCAAAAACAGCTGATTTTTGACAAAAGAGATAACACCCCCCCATTACGTCATGCTTCAGAAATGTGGAAAATGGTCAGTTTTCAAATGTTTTATTTTTGAACGTCAGTTCACATTTGTAGGTGGATCATCAGTGTTAGAGCTAAAATTAGCATGTTTAAAGTGATTTTCATGCTTCCAGGGGCCCTAAACACAAGATTTATGGAATGGTTAAAAGTGCATGAAAATGGCCAATTTACTCACTCTGAGTTCTCAAAAAGGGTTTCTTCACCCCGGTAAGTTAATTAAATACCATTTGGAGGCATTTAATGTTCGAGCAAAAACGGCTGATTTTCGACAAAAGAGATAACACCCCCCCATTACGTCATGCTTCAGAAATGTGGAAAATGGTCCGTTTTCAAATGTTTTATTTTTGAACATCAGTTCACATTTGTAGGTGGATCATCAGTGTTAGAGCTAAAATTAGCATGTTTAAAGTGATTTTCATGCTTCCAGGGGCTCGGGAAGTGAATTAAATACTATTTGGAGGCATTTAATGTTCAATCAAAAACAGCTGATTTTTGACAAAAGAGATAACACCCCCCCATTACGTCATGCTTCAGAAATGTGGAAAATGGTCCGTTTTCAAATGTTTTATTTTTTAACGTCAGTTCACATTTGTAGGTGGATCATCAGTGTTAGAGCTAAAATTAGCATGTTTAAAGTGATTTTCATGCTTCCAGGGGCCCTAAACACAAGATTTATGGAATGGTTAAAAGTGCATGAAAATGGCCAATTTACTCACTCTGAGTTCTCAAAAAGGGTTTCTTCACCCCGGGAAGTTAATTAAATACCATTTGGAGGCATTTAATGTTCGAGCAAAAACGGCTGATTTTCGACAAAAGAGATAACACCCCCCCATTACGTCATGCTTCAGAAATGTGGAAAATGGTCCGTTTTCAAATGTTTTATTTTTGAACGTCAGTTCACATTTGTAGGTGGATCATCAGTGTTAGAGCTAAAATTAGCATGTTTAAAGTGATTTTCATGCTTCCAGGGGCTCGGGAAGTGAATTAAATACTATTTGGAGGCATTTAATGTTCAATCAAAAACAGCTGATTTTTGACAAAAGAGATAACACCCCCCCATTACGTCATGCTTCAGAAATGTGGAAAATGGTCCGTTTTCAAATGTTTTATTTTTGAACGTCAGTTCACATTTGTAGGTGGATCATCAGTGTTAGAGCTAAAATTAGCATGTTTAAAGTGATTTTCATTCTTCCAGGGGCCCTAAACACAAGATTTATGGAATGGTTAAAAGTGCATGAAAATGGCCAATTTACTCACTCTGAGTTCTCAAAAAGGGTTTCTTCACCCCGGGAAGTTAATTAAATACCATTTGGAGGCATTTAATGTTCGAGCAAAAACGGCTGATTTTCGACAAAAGAGATAACACCCCCCCATTACGTCATGCTTCAGAAATGTGGAAAAAGGTCCGTTTTCAAATGTTTTATTTTTGAACGTCAGTTCACATTTGTAGGTGGATCATCAGTGTTAGAGCTAAAATAAGCATGTTTAAAGTGATTTTCATGCTTCCAGGGGCTCGGGAAGTGAATTAAATACTATTTGGAGGCATTTAATGTTCAAGCAAAAACAGCTGATTTTTGACAAAAGAGATAACACCCCCCCATTACGTCATGCTTCAGAAATGTGGAAAATGGTCAGTTTTCAAATGTTTTATTTTTGAACGTCAGTTCACATTTGTAGGTGGATCATCATTGTTAGAGCTAAAATTAGCATGTTTAAAGTGATTTTCATGCTTCCAGGGGCCCTAAACACAAGATTTATGGAATGGTTAAAAGTGCATGAAAATGGCCAATTTACTCACTCTGAGTTCTCAAAAAGGGTTTCTTCACCCCGGGAAGTTAATTAAATACCATTTGGAGGCATTTAATGTTCGAGCAAAAACGGCTGATTTTCGACAAAAGAGATAACACCCCCCCATTACGTCATGCTTCAGAAATGTGGAAAATGGTCCGTTTTCAAATGTTTTATTTTTGAACATCAGTTCACATTTGTAGGTGGATCATCAGTGTTAGAGCTAAAATTAGCATGTTTAAAGTGATTTTCATGCTTCCAGGGGCTCGGGAAGTGAATTAAATACTATTTGGAGGCATTTAATGTTCAATCAAAAACAGCTGATTTTTGACAAAAGAGATAACACCCCCCCATTACGTCATGCTTCAGAAATGTGGAAAATGGTCCGTTTTCAAATGTTTTATTTTTTAACGTCAGTTCACATTTGTAGGTGGATCATCAGTGTTAGAGCTAAAATTAGCATGTTTAAAGTGATTTTCATGCTTCCAGGGGCCCTAAACACAAGATTTATGGAATGGTTAAAAGTGCATGAAAATGGCCAATTTACTCACTCTGAGTTCTCAAAAAGGGTTTCTTCACCCCGGGAAGTTAATTAAATACCATTTGGAGGCATTTAATGTTCGAGCAAAAACGGCTGATTTTCGACAAAAGAGATAACACCCCCCCATTACGTCATGCTTCAGAAATGTGGAAAATGGTCCGTTTTCAAATGTTTTATTTTGGAACGTCAGTTCACATTTGTAGGTGGATCATCAGTGTTAGAGCTAAAATTAGCATGTTTATAGTGATTTTCATGCTTCCAGAGGCTAGGGAAGTGAATTAAATACTATTTGGAGGCATTTAATGTTCAATCAAAAACAGCTGATTTTTGACAAAAGAGATAACACCCCCCCATTACGTCATGCTTCAGAAATGTGGAAAATGGTCCGTTTTAAAATGTTTTATTTTTGAATGTCAGTTCACATTTGTAGGTGGATCATCAGTGTTGGAGCTAAAATTAGCATGTTTAAAGTGATTTTCATGCTTCCAGGGGCCCTAAACACAAGATTTATGGAATGGTTAAAAGTGCATGAAAATGGCCAATTTACTCACTCTGAGTTCTCAAAAAGGGTTTCTTCACCCCGGGAAGTTAATTAAATACCATTTGGAGGCATTTAATGTTCGAGCAAAAACGGCTGATTTTCGACAAAAGAGATAACACCCCCCCATTATGTCATGCTTCAGAAATGTGGAAAATGGTCCGTTTTCAAATGTTTTATTTTTGAACGTCAGTTCACATTTGTAGGTGGATCATCAGTGTTAGAGCTAAAATTTGCATGTTTAAAGTGATTTTCATGCTTCCAGGGGCTCGGGAAGTGAATTAAATACTATTTGGAGGCATTTAATGTTCAAGCAAAAACAGCTGATTTTTGACAAAAGAGATAACACCCCCCCCATTACGTCATGCTTCAGAAATGTGGAAAATGGTCCGTTTTCAAATGTTTTATTTTTGAACGTCAGTTCACATTTGTAGGTGGATCATCAGTGTTAGAGCTAAAATTAGCATGTTTAAAGTGATTTTCATGCTTCCAGGGGCCCTAAACACAAGATTTATGGAATGGTTAAAAGTGCATGAAAATGGCCAATTTACTCACTCTGAGTTCTCAAAAAGTGTTTCTTCACCCCGGGAAGTTAATTAAATACCATTTGGAGGCATTTAATGTTCGAGCAGAAACGGCTCATTTTCGACAAAAGAGATAACACCCCCCCCATTAAGTCATGCTTCAGAAATGTGGAAAATGGTCCGTTTTCAAATGTTTTATTTTGGAACGTCAGTTCACATTTGTAGGTGGATCATCAGTGTTAGAGCTAAAATTAGCATGTTTATAGTGATTTTCATGCTTCCAGGGGCTCGGGAAGTGAATTAAATACTATTTGGAGGCATTTAATGTTCAATCAAAAACAGCTGATTTTTGACAAAAGAGATAACACCCCCCATTACGTCATGCTTCAGAAATGTGGAAAATGGTCCGTTTTAAAATGTTTTATTTTTGAATGTCAGTTCACATTTGTAGGTGGATCATCAGTGTTGGGGCTAAAATTAGCATGTTTAAAGTGATTTTCATGCTTCCAGGGGCCATAAACACAAGATTTATGGAATGGTTAAAAGTGCATGAAAATGGCCAATTTACTCACTCTGAGTTCTCAAAAAGGGTTTCTTCACCCCGGGAAGTTAATTAAATACCATTTGGAGGCATTTAATGTTCGAGCAAAAACGGTTGATTTTCGACAAAAGAGATAACACCCCCCATTACGTCATGCTTCAGAAATGTGGAAAATGGTCCGTTTTCAAATGTTTTATTTTTGAACGTCAGTTCACATTTGTAGGTGGATCATCAGTGTTAGAGCTAAAATTAGCATGTTTAAAGTGATTTTCATGCTTCCAGGGGCTTGGGAAGTGAATTAAATACTATTTGGAGGCATTTAATGTTCAATCAAAAACAGCTGATTTTTGACAAAAGAGATAAAACCCCCCCATTACGTCATGCTTCAGAAATGTGGAAAATGGTCCGTTTTCAAATGTTTTATTTTTGAACGTCAGTTCACATTTGTAGGTGGATCATCAGTGTTAGAGCTAAAATTAGCATGTTTAAAGTGATTTTCATGCTTCCAGGGTCTCGGGAAGTGAATTAAATACTATTTGGAGGCATTTAATGTTCAAGTAAAAACAGCTGATTTTTGACAAAAGAGATAACACCCCCCCATTACGTCATGCTTCAGAAATGTGGAAAATGGTCCGTTTTCAAATGTTTTAATTTTTGAACGTCAGTTCACATTTGTAGGTGGATTATCAGTGTTAGAGCTAAAATTTGCATTTTTAAAGTGATTTTCATGCTTCCAGGGGCCCTAAACACAAGATTTATGGAATGGTTAAAAGTGCATGAAAATGGACAATTTACTCACTCTGAGTTCTCAAAAAGGGTTTCTTCACCCCGGGAAGTTAATTAAATACCATTTGGAGGCATTTAATGTTCGAGCAAAAACGGCTGATTTTCGACAAAAGAGATAACACCCCCCCATTACGTCATGCTTCAGAAATGTGGAAAATTGTCCGTTTTCAAATGTTTTATTTTTGAACGTCAGTTCACATTTGTAGGTGGATCATCAGTGTTAGAGCTAAAATTAGCATGTTTAAAGTGATTTTCATGCTTCCAGGGGCTCGGGAAGTGAATTAAATACTATTTGGAGGCATTTAATGTTCAAGCAAAAACAGCTGATTTTTGACAAAAGAGATACCACCCCCCATTACGTCATGCTTCAGAAATGTGGAAAATGGTCCGTTTTCAAATGTTTTATTTTTGAACGTCAGTTCACATTTGTAGGTGGATCATCAGTGTTAGAGATAAAATTAGCATGTTTAAAGTGATTTTCATGCTTCCAGGGGCCCTAAACACAAGATTTATGGAATGGTTAAAAGTGCATGAAAATGGCCAATTTACTCACTCTGAGTTCTCAAAAAGGGTTTCTTCTCCTCGGGAAGTTAATTAAATACCATTTGGAGGCATTTAATGTTCGAGCAAAAATGGCTGATTTTCGACAAAAGAGATAACAACCCCCCATTACGTCATGCTTCAGAAATGTGGAAAATGGTCAGTTTTCAAATGTTTTATTTTTGAACGTCAGTTCACATTTGTAGGTGGATCATCGGTGTTAGAGCTAAAATTAGCATGTTTAAAGTGATTTTCATGCTTCCAGGGGCTCGGGAAGTGAATTAAATACTATTTGGAGGCATTTAATGTTCAAGCAAAAACAGCTGATTTTTGACAAAAGAGATAACTCCCCCCATTACGTCATGCTTCAGAAATGTGGAAAATGGTCCGTTTTCAAATGTTTTATTTTTGAACGTCAGTTCACATTTGTAGGTGGATCATCAGTGTTAGAGCTAAAATGAGCATGTTTAAAGTGATTTTCATGCTCCAGGGGCCCTAAACACAAGATTTATGGAATGGTTAAAAGTGCATGAAAATGGCCAATTTACTCACTCTGAGTTCTCAAAAAGGGTTTCTTCACCTCAGGAAGTTAATTAAATACCATTTGGAGGCATTTAATGTTCGAGCAAAAACGGCTGATTTTCGACAAAAGAGATAACACCCCCCATTACGTCATGCTTCAGAAATGTGGAAAATGGTCCGTTTTCAAATGTTTTATTTTTGAACGTCAGTTCACATTTGTAGGTGGATCATCAGTGTTAGAGCTAAAATTAGCATGTTTAAAGTGATTTTCATGCTTCCAGGGTCTCGGGAAGTGAATTAAATACTATTTGGAGGCATTTAATGTTCAAGTAAAAACAGCTGATTTTTGACAAAAGAGATAACACCCCCCCATTACGTCATGCTTCAGAAATGTGGAAAATGGTCCGTTTTTAAATGTTTTATTTTTGAACGTCAGTTCACATTTGTAGGTGGATCATCAGTGTTAGAGATAAAATTAGCATGTTTAAAGTTATTTTCATGCTTCCAGGGGCCCTAAACACAAGATTTATGGAATGGTTAAAAGTGCATGAAAATGGCCAATTTACTCACTCTGAGTTCTCAAAAAGGGTTTCTTCACCCCGGGAAGTTAATTAAATACCATTTGGAGGCATTTAATGTTCGAGCAAAAACGGCTGATTTTCGACAAAAGAGATAACACCCCCCCATTACGTCATGCTTCAGAAATGTGGAAAAAGGTCCGTTTTCAAATGTTTTATTTTTGAACGTCAGTTCACATTTGTAGGTGGATCATCAGTGTTAGAGCTAAAATTAGCATGTTTAAAGTGATTTTCATGCTTCCAGGGGCTCGGGAAGTGAATTAAATACTATTTGGAGGCATTTAATGTTCAAGCAAAAACAGCTGATTTTTGACAAAAGAGATAACACCCCCCCATTACGTCATGCTTCAGAAATGTGGAAAATGGTCAGTTTTCAAATGTTTTATTTTTGAACGTCAGTTCACATTTGTAGGTGGATCATCAGTGTTAGAGCTAAAATTAGCATGTTTAAAGTGATTTTCATGCTTCCAGGGGCCCTAAACACAAGATTTATGGAATGGTTAAAAGTGCATGAAAATGGCCAATTTACTCACTCTGAGTTCTCAAAAAGGGTTTCTTCACCCCGGTAAGTTAATTAAATACCATTTGGAGGCATTTAATGTTCGAGCAAAAACGGCTGATTTTCGACAAAAGAGATAACACCCCCCCATTACGTCATGCTTCAGAAATGTGGAAAATGGTCCGTTTTCAAATGTTTTATTTTTGAACATCAGTTCACATTTGTAGGTGGTTCATCAGTGTTAGAGCTAAAATTAGCATGTTTAAAGTGATTTTCATGCTTCCAGGGGCTCGGGAAGTGAATTAAATACTATTTGGAGGCATTTAATGTTCAATCAAAAACAGCTGATTTTTGACAAAAGAGATAACACCCCCCCATTACGTCATGCTTCAGAAATGTGGAAAATGGTCCGTTTTCAAATGTTTTATTTTTTAACGTCAGTTCACATTTGTAGGTGGATCATCAGTGTTAGAGCTAAAATTAGCATGTTTAAAGTGATTTTCATGCTTCCAGGGGCCCTAAACACAAGATTTATGGAATGGTTAAAAGTGCATGAAAATGGCCAATTTACTCACTCTGAGTTCTCAAAAAGGGTTTCTTCACCCCGGGAAGTTAATTAAATACCATTTGGAGGCATTTAATGTTCGAGCAAAAACGGCTGATTTTCGACAAAAGAGATAACACCCCCCCATTACGTCATGCTTCAGAAATGTGGAAAATGGTCCGTTTTCAAATGTTTTATTTTTGAACGTCAGTTCACATTTGTAGGTGGATCATCAGTGTTAGAGCTAAAATTAGCATGTTTAAAGTGATTTTCATGCTTCCAGGGGCTCGGGAAGTGAATTAAATACTATTTGGAGGCATTTAATGTTCAATCAAAAACAGCTGATTTTTGACAAAAGAGATAACACCCCCCCATTACGTCATGCTTCAGAAATGTGGAAAATGGTCCGTTTTCAAATGTTTTATTTTTGAACGTCAGTTCACATTTGTAGGTGGATCATCAGTGTTAGAGCTAAAATTAGCATGTTTAAAGTGATTTTCATTCTTCCAGGGGCCCTAAACACAAGATTTATGGAATGGTTAAAAGTGCATGAAAATGGCCAATTTACTCACTCTGAGTTCTCAAAAAGGGTTTCTTCACCCCGGGAAGTTAATTAAATACCATTTGGAGGCATTTAATGTTCGAGCAAAAACGGCTGATTTTCGACAAAAGAGATAACACCCCCCCATTACGTCATGCTTCAGAAATGTGGAAAAAGGTCCGTTTTCAAATGTTTTATTTTTGAACGTCAGTTCACATTTGTAGGTGGATCATCAGTGTTAGAGCTAAAATAAGCATGTTTAAAGTGATTTTCATGCTTCCAGGGGCTCGGGAAGTGAATTAAATACTATTTGGAGGCATTTAATGTTCAAGCAAAAACAGCTGATTTTTGACAAAAGAGATAACACCCCCCCATTACGTCATGCTTCAGAAATGTGGAAAATGGTCAGTTTTCAAATGTTTTATTTTTGAACGTCAGTTCACATTTGTAGGTGGATCATCATTGTTAGAGCTAAAATTAGCATGTTTAAAGTGATTTTCATGCTTCCAGGGGCACTAAACACAAGATTTATGGAATGGTTAAAAGTGCATGAAAATGGCCAATTTACTCACTCTGAGTTCTCAAAAAGGGTTTCTTCACCCCGGGAAGTTAATTAAATACCATTTGGAGGCATTTAATGTTCGAGCAAAAACGGCTGATTTTCGACAAAAGAGATAACACCCCCCCATTACGTCATGCTTCAGAAATGTGGAAAATGGTCCGTTTTCAAATGTTTTATTTTTGAACATCAGTTCACATTTGTAGGTGGATCATCAGTGTTAGAGCTAAAATTAGCATGTTTAAAGTGATTTTCATGCTTCCAGGGGCTCGGGAAGTGAATTAAATACTATTTGGAGGCATTTAATGTTCAATCAAAAACAGCTGATTTTTGACAAAAGAGATAACACCCCCCCATTACGTCATGCTTCAGAAATGTGGAAAATGGTCCGTTTTCAAATGTTTTATTTTTTAACGTCAGTTCACATTTGTAGGTGGATCATCAGTGTTAGAGCTAAAATTAGCATGTTTAAAGTGATTTTCATGCTTCCAGGGGCCCTAAACACAAGATTTATGGAATGGTTAAAAGTGCATGAAAATGGCCAATTTACTCACTCTGAGTTCTCAAAAAGGGTTTCTTCACCCCGGGAAGTTAATTAAATACCATTTGGAGGCATTTAATGTTCGAGCAAAAACGGCTGATTTTCGACAAAAGAGATAACACCCCCCCATTATGTCATGCTTCAGAAATGTGGAAAATGGTCCGTTTTCAAATGTTTTATTTTTGAACGTCAGTTCACATTTGTAGGTGGATCATCAGTGTTAGAGCTAAAATTTGCATGTTTAAAGTGATTTTCATGCTTCCAGGGGCTCGGGAAGTGAATTAAATACTATTTGGAGGCATTTAATGTTCAAGCAAAAACAGCTGATTTTTGACAAAAGAGATAACACCCCCCCCATTACGTCATGCTTCAGAAATGTGGAAAATGGTCCGTTTTCAAATGTTTTATTTTTGAACGTCAGTTCACATTTGTAGGTGGATCATCAGTGTTAGAGCTAAAATTAGCATGTTTAAAGTGATTTTCATGCTTCCAGGGGCCCTAAACACAAGATTTATGGAATGGTTAAAAGTGCATGAAAATGGCCAATTTACTCACTCTGAGTTCTCAAAAAGTGTTTCTTCACCCCGGGAAGTTAATTAAATACCATTTGGAGGCATTTAATGTTCGAGCAGAAACGGCTCATTTTCGACAAAAGAGATAACACCCCCCCCATTAAGTCATGCTTCAGAAATGTGGAAAATGGTCCGTTTTCAAATGTTTTATTTTGGAACGTCAGTTCACATTTGTAGGTGGATCATCAGTGTTAGAGCTAAAATTAGCATGTTTATAGTGATTTTCATGCTTCCAGGGGCTCGGGAAGTGAATTAAATACTATTTGGAGGCATTTAATGTTCAATCAAAAACAGCTGATTTTTGACAAAAGAGATAACACCCCCCATTACGTCATGCTTCAGAAATGTGGAAAATGGTCCGTTTTAAAATGTTTTATTTTTGAATGTCAGTTCACATTTGTAGGTGGATCATCAGTGTTGGGGCTAAAATTAGCATGTTTAAAGTGATTTTCATGCTTCCAGGGGCCATAAACACAAGATTTATGGAATGGTTAAAAGTGCATGAAAATGGCCAATTTACTCACTCTGAGTTCTCAAAAAGGGTTTCTTCACCCCGGGAAGTTAATTAAATACCATTTGGAGGCATTTAATGTTCGAGCAAAAACGGTTGATTTTCGACAAAAGAGATAACACCCCCCATTACGTCATGCTTCAGAAATGTGGAAAATGGTCCGTTTTCAAATGTTTTATTTTTGAACGTCAGTTCACATTTGTAGGTGGATCATCAGTGTTAGAGCTAAAATTAGCCTGTTTAAAGTGATTTTCATGCTTCCAGGGGCTTGGGAAGTGAATTAAATACTATTTGGAGGCATTTAATGTTCAATCAAAAACAGCTGATTTTTGACAAAAGAGATAAAACCCCCCCATTACGTCATGCTTCAGAAATGTGGAAAATGGTCCGTTTTCAAATGTTTTATTTTTGAACGTCAGTTCACATTTGTAGGTGGATCATCAGTGTTAGAGCTAAAATTAGCATGTTTAAAGTGATTTTCATGCTTCCAGGGTCTCGGGAAGTGAATTAAATACTATTTGGAGGCATTTAATGTTCAAGTAAAAACAGCTGATTTTTGACAAAAGAGATAACACCCCCCCATTACGTCATGCTTCAGAAATGTGGAAAATGGTCCGTTTTCAAATGTTTTAATTTTTGAACGTCAGTTCACATTTGTAGGTGGATTATCAGTGTTAGAGCTAAAATTTGCATTTTTAAAGTGATTTTCATGCTTCCAGGGGCCCTAAACACAAGATTTATGGAATGGTTAAAAGTGCATGAAAATGGACAATTTACTCACTCTGAGTTCTCAAAAAGGGTTTCTTCACCCCGGGAAGTTAATTAAATACCATTTGGAGGCATTTAATGTTCGAGCAAAAACGGCTGATTTTCGACAAAAGAGATAACACCCCCCCATTACGTCATGCTTCAGAAATGTGGAAAATTGTCCGTTTTCAAATGTTTTATTTTTGAACGTCAGTTCACATTTGTAGGTGGATCATCAGTGTTAGAGCTAAAATTAGCATGTTTAAAGTGATTTTCATGCTTCCAGGGGCTCGGGAAGTGAATTAAATACTATTTGGAGGCATTTAATGTTCAAGCAAAAACAGCTGATTTTTGACAAAAGAGATACCACCCCCCATTACGTCATGCTTCAGAAATGTGGAAAATGGTCCGTTTTCAAATGTTTTATTTTTGAACGTCAGTTCACATTTGTAGGTGGATCATCAGTGTTAGAGATAAAATTAGCATGTTTAAAGTGATTTTCATGCTTCCAGGGGCCCTAAACACAAGATTTATGGAATGGTTAAAAGTGCATGAAAATGGCCAATTTACTCACTCTGAGTTCTCAAAAAGGGTTTCTTCTCCTCGGGAAGTTAATTAAATACCATTTGGAGGCATTTAATGTTCGAGCAAAAATGGCTGATTTTCGACAAAAGAGATAACAACCCCCCATTACGTCATGCTTCAGAAATGTGGAAAATGGTCAGTTTTCAAATGTTTTATTTTTGAACGTCAGTTCACATTTGTAGGTGGATCATCGGTGTTAGAGCTAAAATTAGCATGTTTAAAGTGATTTTCATGCTTCCAGGGGCTCGGGAAGTGAATTAAATACTATTTGGAGGCATTTAATGTTCAAGCAAAAACAGCTGATTTTTGACAAAAGAGATAACTCCCCCCATTACGTCATGCTTCAGAAATGTGGAAAATGGTCCGTTTTCAAATGTTTTATTTTTGAACGTCAGTTCACATTTGTAGGTGGATCATCAGTGTTAGAGCTAAAATGAGCATGTTTAAAGTGATTTTCATGCTCCAGGGGCCCTAAACACAAGATTTATGGAATGGTTAAAAGTGCATGAAAATGGCCAATTTACTCACTCTGAGTTCTCAAAAAGGGTTTCTTCACCTCAGGAAGTTAATTAAATACCATTTGGAGGCATTTAATGTTCGAGCAAAAACGGCTGATTTTCGACAAAAGAGATAACACCCCCCCATTACGTCATGCTTCAGAAATGTGGAAAATGGTCCGTTTTCAAATGTTTTATTTTTGAACGTCAGTTCACATTTGGAGGTGGATCATCAGTGTTAGAGCTAAAATTAGCATGTTTAAAGTGATTTTCATGCTTCCAGGGGCTCGGGAAGTGAATTAAATACTATTTGGAGGCATTTAATGTTCAATCAAAAACAGCTGATTTTTGACAAAAGAGATAACACCCCCCCATTACGTCATGCTTCAGAAATGTGGAAAATGGTCCGTTTTCAAATGTTTTATTTTTGAACGTCAGCTCACATTTGTAGGTGGATCATCAGTGTTAGAGCTAAAATTAGCATGTTTAAAGTGATTTTCATGCTTCCAGGGGCCCTAAACACAAGATTTATGGAATGGCTAAAAGTGCATGAAAATGGCCAATTTACTCACTCTGAGTTCTCAAAAAGGGTTTCTTCACCCCGGAAGTTAATTAAATACCATTTGGAGGCATTTAATGTTCGAGCAAAAACGGCTGATTTTCGACAAAAGAGATAACACCCCCCCATTACGTCATGCTTCAGAAATGTGGAAAATGGTCCGTTTTCAAATGTTTTATTTTTGAATGTCAGTTCACATTTGTAGGTGGATCATCAGTGTTAGAGCTAAAATTAGCATGTTTAAAGTGATTTTCATGCTTCCAGGGGCTCGGGAAGTGAATTAAATACTATTTGGAGGCATTTAATGTTCAATCAAAAACAGCTGATTTTTGACAAAAGAGATAACACCCCCCCATTACGTCATGCTTCAGAAATGTGGAAAATGGTCCGTTTTCAAATGTTTTATTTTTGAACGTCAGTTCACATTTGTAGGTGGATCATCAGTGTTAGAGCTAAAATTAGCATGTTTAAAGTGATTTTCATGCTTCCAGGGTCTCGGGAAGTGAATTAAATACTATTTGGAGGCATTTAATGTTCAAGTAAAAACAGCTGATTTTTGACAAAAGAGATAACACCCCCCCATTACGTCATGCTTCAGAAATGTGGAAAATGGTCCGTTTTCAAATGTTTTATTTTTGAACGTCAGTTCACATTTGTAGGTGGATTATCAGTGTTAGAGCTAAAATTTGCATTTTTAAAGTGATTTTCATGCTTCCAGGGGCCCTAAACACAAGATTTATGGAATGGTTAAAAGTGCATGAAAATGGACAATTTACTCACTCTGAGTTCTCAAAAAGGGTTTCTTCACCCCGGGAAGTTAATTAAATACCATTTGGAGGCATTTAATGTTCGAGCAAAAACGGCGGATTTTCGACAAAAGAGATAACACCCCCCCATTACGTCATGCTTCAGAAATGTGGAAAATTGTCCGTTTTCAAATGTTTTATTTTTGAACGTCAGTTCACATTTGTAGGTGGATCATCAGTGTTAGAGCTAAAATTAGCATGTTTAAAGTGATTTTCATGCTTCCAGGGGCTCGGGAAGTGAATTAAATACTATTTGGAGGCATTTAATGTTCAAGCAAAAACAGCTGATTTTTGACAAAAGAGATACCACCCCCCATTACGTCATGCTTCAGAAATGTGGAAAATGGTCCGTTTTCAAATGTTTTATTTTTGAACGTCAGTTCACATTTGTAGGTGGATCATCAGTGTTAGAGATAAAATTAGCATGTTTAAAGTGATTTTCATGCTTCCAGGGGCCCTAAACACAAGATTTATGGAATGGTTAAAAGTGCATGAAAATGGCCAATTTACTCACTCTGAGTTCTCAAAAAGGGTTTCTTCTCCTCGGGAAGTTAATTAAATACCATTTGGAGGCATTTAATGTTCGAGCAAAAATGGCTGATTTTCGACAAAAGAGATAACAACCCCCCATTACGTCATGCTTCAGAAATGTGGAAAATGGTCAGTTTTCAAATGTTTTATTTTTGAACGTCAGTTCACATTTGTAGGTGGATCATCGGTGTTAGAGCTAAAATTAGCATGTTTAAAGTGATTTTCATGCTTCCAGGGGCTCGGGAAGTGAATTAAATACTATTTGGAGGCATTTAATGTTCAAGCAAAAACAGCTGATTTTTGACAAAAGAGATAACTCCCCCCCATTACGTCATGCTTCAGAAATGTGGAAAATGGTCCGTTTTCAAATGTTTTATTTTTGAACGTCAGTTCACATTTGTAGGTGGATCATCAGTGTTAGAGCTAAAATGAGCATGTTTAAAGTGATTTTCATGCTCCAGGGGCCCTAAACACAAGATTTATGGAATGGTTAAAAGTGCATGAAAATGGCCAATTTACTCACTCTGAGCTCTCAAAAAGGGTTTCTTCACCTCAGGAAGTTAATTAAATACCATTTGGAGGCATTTAATGTTCGAGCAAAAACGGCTGATTTTCGACAAAAGAGATAACACCCCCCCATTACGTCATGCTTCAGAAATGTGGAAAATGGTCCGTTTTCAAATGTTTTATTTTTGAACGTCAGTTCACATTTGGAGGTGGATCATCAGTGTTAGAGCTAAAATTAGCATGTTTAAAGTGATTTTCATGCTTCCAGGGGCTCGGGAAGTGAATTAAATACTATTTGGAGGCATTTAATGTTCAATCAAAAACAGCTGATTTTTGACAAAAGAGATAACACCCCCCCATTACGTCATGCTTCAGAAATGTGGAAAATGGTCCGTTTTCAAATGTTTTATTTTTGAACGTCAGTTCACATTTGTAGGTGGATCATCAGTGTTAGAGCTAAAATTAGCATGTTTAAAGTGATTTTCATGCTTCCAGGGGCCCTAAACACAAGATTTATGGAATGGTTAAAAGTGCATGAAAATGGCCAATTTACTCACTCTGAGTTCTCAAAAAGGGTTTCTTCACCCCGGAAGTTAATTAAATACCATTTGGAGGCATTTAATGTTCGAGCAAAAACGGCTGATTTTCGACAAAAGAGATAACACCCCCCCATTACGTCATGCTTCAGAAATGTGGAAAATGGTCCGTTTTCAAATGTTTTATTTTTGAATGTCAGTTCACATTTGTAGGTGGATCATCAGTGTTAGAGCTAAAATTAGCATGTTTAAAGTGATTTTCATGCTTCCAGGGGCTCGGGAAGTGAATTAAATACTATTTGGAGGCATTTAATGTTCAATCAAAAACAGCTGATTTTTGACAAAAGAGATAACACCCCCCCCATTACGTCATGCTTCAGAAATGTGGAAAATGGTCCGTTTTAAAATGTTTTATTTTTGAACGTCAGTTCACATTTGTAGGTGGATCATCAGTGTTGGAGCTAAAATTAGCATGTTTAAAGTGATTTTCATGCTTCCAGGGGCCCTAAACACAAGATTTATGGAATGGTTAAAAGTGCATGAAAATGGCCAATTTACTCACTCTGAGTTCTCAAAAAGGGTTTCTTCACCCCGGGAAGTTAATTAAATACCATTTGGAGGCATTTAATGTTTGAGCAAAAACGGCTGATTTTCGACAAAAGAGATAACACCCCCCCATTACGTCATGCTTCAGAAATGTGGAAAATGGTCCGTTTTCAAATGTTTTATTTTTGAACGTCAGTTCACATTTGTAGGTGGATCATCAGTGTTAGAGCTAAAATTAGCATGTTTAAAGTGATTTTCATGCTTCCAGGGGCTCGGGAAGTGAATTAAATACTATTTGGAGGCATTTAATGTTCAAGCAAAAACAGCTGATTTTTGACAAAAGAGATAACACCCCCCCATTACGTCATGCTTCAGAAATGTGGAAAATGGTCCGTTTTCAAATGTTTTATTTTTGAACGTCAGTTCACATTTGTAGGTGGATCATCAGTGTTAGAGCTAAAATTAGCATGTTTAAAGTGATTTTCATGCTTCCAGGGGCCCTAAACACAAGATTTATGGAATGGTTAAAAGTGCATGAAAATGGCCAATTTACTCACTCTGAGTTCTCAAAAAGGGTTTCTTCACCCTGGGAAGTTAATTAAATACCATTTGGAGGCATTTAATGTTCGAGCAAAAACGGCTGATTTTCGACAAAAGAGATAACACCCCCCCATTACGTCATGCTTCAGAAATGTGGAAAATGGTCCGTTTTCAAATGTTTTATTTTTGAACGTCAGTTCACATTTGTAGGTGGATCATCAGTGTTAGAGCTAAAATTAGCATCTTTAAAGTGATTTTCATGCTTCCAGGGGCTCGGGAAGTGAATTAAATACTATTTGGAGGCATTTAATGTTCAAGCAAAAACAGCTGATTTTTGACAAAAGAGATAACACCCCCCCATTACGTCATGCTTCAGAAATGTGGAAAATGGTCTGTTTTCAAATGTTTTATTTTTAGACGTCAGTTCACATTTGTAGGTGGATCATCAGTGTTAGAGCTAAAATTAGCATGTTTAAAGTGATTTGCATGCTTCCAGGGGCCCTAAACACAAGATTTATGGAATGGTTAAAAGTGCATGAAAATGGCCAATTTACTCACTCTGAGTTCTCAAAAAGGGTTTCTTCACCTCGGGAAGTTAATTAAATACCATTTGGAGGCATTTAATGTTCGAGCAAAAACGGCTGATTTTCGACAAAAGAGATAACACCCCCCCATTACGTCATGCTTCAGAAATGTGGAAAATGGTCCGTTTTCAAATGTTTTATTTTTGAACGTCAGTTCACATTTGTAGGTGGATCATCAGTGTTAGAGCTAAAATTAGCATGTTTAAAGTGATTTTCATGCTTCCAGGGGCTTGGGAAGTGAATTAAATACTATTTGTAGGCATTTCATGTTCAATCAAAAACAGCTGATTTTTGACAAAAGAGATAACACCCCCCCATTACGTCATGCTTCAGAAATGTGGAAAATGGTCCGTTTTCAAATGTTTTATTTTTGAACGTCAGTTCACATTTGTAGGTGGATCATCAGGGTTAGAGCTAAAATTTGCATGTTTAAAGTGATTTTCATGCTTCCAGGGGCTCGGGAAGTGAATTAAATACTATTTGGAGGCATTTAATGTTCAAGCAAAAACAGCTGATTTTTGACAAAAGAGACAACACCCCCCCATTACGTCATGCTTCAGAAATGTGGAAAATGGTCCGTTTTCAAATGTTTTATTTTTGAACGTCAGTTCACATTTGTAGGTGGATCATCAGTGTTAGAGCTAAAATTAGCATGTTTAAAGTGATTTTCATGCTTCCAGGGGCTCGGGAAGTGCATTAAATACTATTTGGAGGCATTTAATGTTCAAGTAAAAACAGCTGATTTTTGACAAAAGAGATAACACCCCCCCATTACGTCATGCTTCAGAAATGTGGAAAATGGTCCGTTTTCAAATGTTTTATTTTTGAACGTCAGTTCACATTTGTAGGTGGATTATCAGTGTTAGAGCTAAAATTAGCATGTTTAAAGTGATTTTCATGCTTCCAGGGGCCCTAAACACAAGATTTATGGAATGGTTAAAAGTGCATGAAAATGGCCAATTTACTCACTCTGAGTTCTCAAAAAGTGTTTCTTCACCCCGGGAAGTTAATTAAATACCATTTGGAGGCATTTAATGTTCGAGCAGAAACGGCTCATTTTCGACAAAAGAGATAACACCCCCCCCATTAAGTCATGCTTCAGAAATGTGGAAAATGGTCCGTTTTCAAATGTTTTATTTTGGAACGTCAGTTCACATTTGTAGGTGGATCATCAGTGTTAGAGCTAAAATTAGCATGTTTATAGTGATTTTCATGCTTCCAGGGGCTCGGGAAGTGAATTAAATACTATTTGGAGGCATTTAATGTTCAATCAAAAACAGCTGATTTTTGACAAAAGAGATAACACCCCCCATTACGTCATGCTTCAGAAATGTGGAAAATGGTCCGTTTTAAAATGTTTTATTTTTGAATGTCAGTTCACATTTGTAGGTGGATCATCAGTGTTGGGGCTAAAATTAGCATGTTTAAAGTGATTTTCATGCTTCCAGGGGCCATAAACACAAGATTTATGGAATGGTTAAAAGTGCATGAAAATGGCCAATTTACTCACTCTGAGTTCTCAAAAAGGGTTTCTTCACCCCGGGAAGTTAATTAAATACCATTTGGAGGCATTTAATGTTCGAGCAAAAACGGTTGATTTTCGACAAAAGAGATAACACCCCCCATTACGTCATGCTTCAGAAATGTGGAAAATGGTCCGTTTTCAAATGTTTTATTTTTGAACGTCAGTTCACATTTGTAGGTGGATCATCAGTGTTAGAGCTAAAATTAGCATGTTTAAAGTGATTTTCATGCTTCCAGGGGCTTGGGAAGTGAATTAAATACTATTTGGAGGCATTTAATGTTCAATCAAAAACAGCTGATTTTTGACAAAAGAGATAAAACCCCCCCATTACGTCATGCTTCAGAAATGTGGAAAATGGTCCGTTTTCAAATGTTTTATTTTTGAACGTCAGTTCACATTTGTAGGTGGATCATCAGTGTTAGAGCTAAAATTAGCATGTTTAAAGTGATTTTCATGCTTCCAGGGTCTCGGGAAGTGAATTAAATACTATTTGGAGGCATTTAATGTTCAAGTAAAAACAGCTGATTTTTGACAAAAGAGATAACACCCCCCCATTACGTCATGCTTCAGAAATGTGGAAAATGGTCCGTTTTCAAATGTTTTAATTTTTGAACGTCAGTTCACATTTGTAGGTGGATTATCAGTGTTAGAGCTAAAATTTGCATTTTTAAAGTGATTTTCATGCTTCCAGGGGCCCTAAACACAAGATTTATGGAATGGTTAAAAGTGCATGAAAATGGACAATTTACTCACTCTGAGTTCTCAAAAAGGGTTTCTTCACCCCGGGAAGTTAATTAAATACCATTTGGAGGCATTTAATGTTCGAGCAAAAACGGCTGATTTTCGACAAAAGAGATAACACCCCCCCATTACGTCATGCTTCAGAAATGTGGAAAATTGTCCGTTTTCAAATGTTTTATTTTTGAACGTCAGTTCACATTTGTAGGTGGATCATCAGTGTTAGAGCTAAAATTAGCATGTTTAAAGTGATTTTCATGCTTCCAGGGGCTCGGGAAGTGAATTAAATACTATTTGGAGGCATTTAATGTTCAAGCAAAAACAGCTGATTTTTGACAAAAGAGATACCACCCCCCATTACGTCATGCTTCAGAAATGTGGAAAATGGTCCGTTTTCAAATGTTTTATTTTTGAACGTCAGTTCACATTTGTAGGTGGATCATCAGTGTTAGAGATAAAATTAGCATGTTTAAAGTGATTTTCATGCTTCCAGGGGCCCTAAACACAAGATTTATGGAATGGTTAAAAGTGCATGAAAATGGCCAATTTACTCACTCTGAGTTCTCAAAAAGGGTTTCTTCTCCTCGGGAAGTTAATTAAATACCATTTGGAGGCATTTAATGTTCGAGCAAAAATGGCTGATTTTCGACAAAAGAGATAACAACCCCCCATTACGTCATGCTTCAGAAATGTGGAAAATGGTCAGTTTTCAAATGTTTTATTTTTGAACGTCAGTTCACATTTGTAGGTGGATCATCGGTGTTAGAGCTAAAATTAGCATGTTTAAAGTGATTTTCATGCTTCCAGGGGCTCGGGAAGTGAATTAAATACTATTTGGAGGCATTTAATGTTCAAGCAAAAACAGCTGATTTTTGACAAAAGAGATAACTCCCCCCATTACGTCATGCTTCAGAAATGTGGAAAATGGTCCGTTTTCAAATGTTTTATTTTTGAACGTCAGTTCACATTTGTAGGTGGATCATCAGTGTTAGAGCTAAAATGAGCATGTTTAAAGTGATTTTCATGCTCCAGGGGCCCTAAACACAAGATTTATGGAATGGTTAAAAGTGCATGAAAATGGCCAATTTACTCACTCTGAGTTCTCAAAAAGGGTTTCTTCACCTCAGGAAGTTAATTAAATACCATTTGGAGGCATTTAATGTTCGAGCAAAAACGGCTGATTTTCGACAAAAGAGATAACACCCCCCCATTACGTCATGCTTCAGAAATGTGGAAAATGGTCCGTTTTCAAATGTTTTATTTTTGAACGTCAGTTCACATTTGTAGGTGGATCATCAGTGTTAGAGCTAAAATTAGCATGTTTAAAGTGATTTTCATGCTTCCAGGGTCTCGGGAAGTGAATTAAATACTATTTGGAGGCATTTAATGTTCAAGTAAAAACAGCTGATTTTTGACAAAAGAGATAACACCCCCCCATTACGTCATGCTTCAGAAATGTGGAAAATGGTCCGTTTTTAAATGTTTTATTTTTGAACGTCAGTTCACATTTGTAGGTGGATCATCAGTGTTAGAGATAAAATTAGCATGTTTAAAGTTATTTTCATGCTTCCAGGGGCCCTAAACACAAGATTTATGGAATGGTTAAAAGTGCATGAAAATGGCCAATTTACTCACTCTGAGTTCTCAAAAAGGGTTTCTTCACCCCGGGAAGTTAATTAAATACCATTTGGAGGCATTTAATGTTCGAGCAAAAACGGCTGATTTTCGACAAAAGAGATAACACCCCCCCATTACGTCATGCTTCAGAAATGTGGAAAAAGGTCCGTTTTCAAATGTTTTATTTTTGAACGTCAGTTCACATTTGTAGGTGGATCATCAGTGTTAGAGCTAAAATTAGCATGTTTAAAGTGATTTTCATGCTTCCAGGGGCTCGGGAAGTGAATTAAATACTATTTGGAGGCATTTAATGTTCAAGCAAAAACAGCTGATTTTTGACAAAAGAGATAACACCCCCCCATTACGTCATGCTTCAGAAATGTGGAAAATGGTCAGTTTTCAAATGTTTTATTTTTGAACGTCAGTTCACATTTGTAGGTGGATCATCAGTGTTAGAGCTAAAATTAGCATGTTTAAAGTGATTTTCATGCTTCCAGGGGCCCTAAACACAAGATTTATGGAATGGTTAAAAGTGCATGAAAATGGCCAATTTACTCACTCTGAGTTCTCAAAAAGGGTTTCTTCACCCCGGTAAGTTAATTAAATACCATTTGGAGGCATTTAATGTTCGAGCAAAAACGGCTGATTTTCGACAAAAGAGATAACACCCCCCCATTACGTCATGCTTCAGAAATGTGGAAAATGGTCCGTTTTCAAATGTTTTATTTTTGAACATCAGTTCACATTTGTAGGTGGTTCATCAGTGTTAGAGCTAAAATTAGCATGTTTAAAGTGATTTTCATGCTTCCAGGGGCTCGGGAAGTGAATTAAATACTATTTGGAGGCATTTAATGTTCAATCAAAAACAGCTGATTTTTGACAAAAGAGATAACACCCCCCCATTACGTCATGCTTCAGAAATGTGGAAAATGGTCCGTTTTCAAATGTTTTATTTTTTAACGTCAGTTCACATTTGTAGGTGGATCATCAGTGTTAGAGCTAAAATTAGCATGTTTAAAGTGATTTTCATGCTTCCAGGGGCCCTAAACACAAGATTTATGGAATGGTTAAAAGTGCATGAAAATGGCCAATTTACTCACTCTGAGTTCTCAAAAAGGGTTTCTTCACCCCGGGAAGTTAATTAAATACCATTTGGAGGCATTTAATGTTCGAGCAAAAACGGCTGATTTTCGACAAAAGAGATAACACCCCCCCATTACGTCATGCTTCAGAAATGTGGAAAATGGTCCGTTTTCAAATGTTTTATTTTTGAACGTCAGTTCACATTTGTAGGTGGATCATCAGTGTTAGAGCTAAAATTAGCATGTTTAAAGTGATTTTCATGCTTCCAGGGGCTCGGGAAGTGAATTAAATACTATTTGGAGGCATTTAATGTTCAATCAAAAACAGCTGATTTTTGACAAAAGAGATAACACCCCCCCATTACGTCATGCTTCAGAAATGTGGAAAATGGTCCGTTTTCAAATGTTTTATTTTTGAACGTCAGTTCACATTTGTAGGTGGATCATCAGTGTTAGAGCTAAAATTAGCATGTTTAAAGTGATTTTCATTCTTCCAGGGGCCCTAAACACAAGATTTATGGAATGGTTAAAAGTGCATGAAAATGGCCAATTTACTCACTCTGAGTTCTCAAAAAGGGTTTCTTCACCCCGGGAAGTTAATTAAATACCATTTGGAGGCATTTAATGTTCGAGCAAAAACGGCTGATTTTCGACAAAAGAGATAACACCCCCCCATTACGTCATGCTTCAGAAATGTGGAAAAAGGTCCGTTTTCAAATGTTTTATTTTTGAACGTCAGTTCACATTTGTAGGTGGATCATCAGTGTTAGAGCTAAAATAAGCATGTTTAAAGTGATTTTCATGCTTCCAGGGGCTCGGGAAGTGAATTAAATACTATTTGGAGGCATTTAATGTTCAAGCAAAAACAGCTGATTTTTGACAAAAGAGATAACACCCCCCCATTACGTCATGCTTCAGAAATGTGGAAAATGGTCAGTTTTCAAATGTTTTATTTTTGAACGTCAGTTCACATTTGTAGGTGGATCATCATTGTTAGAGCTAAAATTAGCATGTTTAAAGTGATTTTCATGCTTCCAGGGGCACTAAACACAAGATTTATGGAATGGTTAAAAGTGCATGAAAATGGCCAATTTACTCACTCTGAGTTCTCAAAAAGGGTTTCTTCACCCCGGGAAGTTAATTAAATACCATTTGGAGGCATTTAATGTTCGAGCAAAAACGGCTGATTTTCGACAAAAGAGATAACACCCCCCCATTACGTCATGCTTCAGAAATGTGGAAAATGGTCCGTTTTCAAATGTTTTATTTTTGAACATCAGTTCACATTTGTAGGTGGATCATCAGTGTTAGAGCTAAAATTAGCATGTTTAAAGTGATTTTCATGCTTCCAGGGGCTCGGGAAGTGAATTAAATACTATTTGGAGGCATTTAATGTTCAATCAAAAACAGCTGATTTTTGACAAAAGAGATAACACCCCCCCATTACGTCATGCTTCAGAAATGTGGAAAATGGTCCGTTTTCAAATGTTTTATTTTTTAACGTCAGTTCACATTTGTAGGTGGATCATCAGTGTTAGAGCTAAAATTAGCATGTTTAAAGTGATTTTCATGCTTCCAGGGGCCCTAAACACAAGATTTATGGAATGGTTAAAAGTGCATGAAAATGGCCAATTTACTCACTCTGAGTTCTCAAAAAGGGTTTCTTCACCCCGGGAAGTTAATTAAATACCATTTGGAGGCATTTAATGTTCGAGCAAAAACGGCTGATTTTCGACAAAAGAGATAACACCCCCCCATTATGTCATGCTTCAGAAATGTGGAAAATGGTCCGTTTTCAAATGTTTTATTTTTGAACGTCAGTTCACATTTGTAGGTGGATCATCAGTGTTAGAGCTAAAATTTGCATGTTTAAAGTGATTTTCATGCTTCCAGGGGCTCGGGAAGTGAATTAAATACTATTTGGAGGCATTTAATGTTCAAGCAAAAACAGCTGATTTTTGACAAAAGAGATAACACCCCCCCCATTACGTCATGCTTCAGAAATGTGGAAAATGGTCCGTTTTCAAATGTTTTATTTTTGAACGTCAGTTCACATTTGTAGGTGGATCATCAGTGTTAGAGCTAAAATTAGCATGTTTAAAGTGATTTTCATGCTTCCAGGGGCCCTAAACACAAGATTTATGGAATGGTTAAAAGTGCATGAAAATGGCCAATTTACTCACTCTGAGTTCTCAAAAAGTGTTTCTTCACCCCGGGAAGTTAATTAAATACCATTTGGAGGCATTTAATGTTCGAGCAGAAACGGCTCATTTTCGACAAAAGAGATAACACCCCCCCCATTAAGTCATGCTTCAGAAATGTGGAAAATGGTCCGTTTTCAAATGTTTTATTTTGGAACGTCAGTTCACATTTGTAGGTGGATCATCAGTGTTAGAGCTAAAATTAGCATGTTTATAGTGATTTTCATGCTTCCAGGGGCTCGGGAAGTGAATTAAATACTATTTGGAGGCATTTAATGTTCAATCAAAAACAGCTGATTTTTGACAAAAGAGATAACACCCCCCATTACGTCATGCTTCAGAAATGTGGAAAATGGTCCGTTTTAAAATGTTTTATTTTTGAATGTCAGTTCACATTTGTAGGTGGATCATCAGTGTTGGGGCTAAAATTAGCATGTTTAAAGTGATTTTCATGCTTCCAGGGGCCATAAACACAAGATTTATGGAATGGTTAAAAGTGCATGAAAATGGCCAATTTACTCACTCTGAGTTCTCAAAAAGGGTTTCTTCACCCCGGGAAGTTAATTAAATACCATTTGGAGGCATTTAATGTTCGAGCAAAAACGGTTGATTTTCGACAAAAGAGATAACACCCCCCATTACGTCATGCTTCAGAAATGTGGAAAATGGTCCGTTTTCAAATGTTTTATTTTTGAACGTCAGTTCACATTTGTAGGTGGATCATCAGTGTTAGAGCTAAAATTAGCCTGTTTAAAGTGATTTTCATGCTTCCAGGGGCTTGGGAAGTGAATTAAATACTATTTGGAGGCATTTAATGTTCAATCAAAAACAGCTGATTTTTGACAAAAGAGATAAAACCCCCCCATTACGTCATGCTTCAGAAATGTGGAAAATGGTCCGTTTTCAAATGTTTTATTTTTGAACGTCAGTTCACATTTGTAGGTGGATCATCAGTGTTAGAGCTAAAATTAGCATGTTTAAAGTGATTTTCATGCTTCCAGGGTCTCGGGAAGTGAATTAAATACTATTTGGAGGCATTTAATGTTCAAGTAAAAACAGCTGATTTTTGACAAAAGAGATAACACCCCCCCATTACGTCATGCTTCAGAAATGTGGAAAATGGTCCGTTTTCAAATGTTTTAATTTTTGAACGTCAGTTCACATTTGTAGGTGGATTATCAGTGTTAGAGCTAAAATTTGCATTTTTAAAGTGATTTTCATGCTTCCAGGGGCCCTAAACACAAGATTTATGGAATGGTTAAAAGTGCATGAAAATGGACAATTTACTCACTCTGAGTTCTCAAAAAGGGTTTCTTCACCCCGGGAAGTTAATTAAATACCATTTGGAGGCATTTAATGTTCGAGCAAAAACGGCTGATTTTCGACAAAAGAGATAACACCCCCCCATTACGTCATGCTTCAGAAATGTGGAAAATTGTCCGTTTTCAAATGTTTTATTTTTGAACGTCAGTTCACATTTGTAGGTGGATCATCAGTGTTAGAGCTAAAATTAGCATGTTTAAAGTGATTTTCATGCTTCCAGGGGCTCGGGAAGTGAATTAAATACTATTTGGAGGCATTTAATGTTCAAGCAAAAACAGCTGATTTTTGACAAAAGAGATACCACCCCCCATTACGTCATGCTTCAGAAATGTGGAAAATGGTCCGTTTTCAAATGTTTTATTTTTGAACGTCAGTTCACATTTGTAGGTGGATCATCAGTGTTAGAGATAAAATTAGCATGTTTAAAGTGATTTTCATGCTTCCAGGGGCCCTAAACACAAGATTTATGGAATGGTTAAAAGTGCATGAAAATGGCCAATTTACTCACTCTGAGTTCTCAAAAAGGGTTTCTTCTCCTCGGGAAGTTAATTAAATACCATTTGGAGGCATTTAATGTTCGAGCAAAAATGGCTGATTTTCGACAAAAGAGATAACAACCCCCCATTACGTCATGCTTCAGAAATGTGGAAAATGGTCAGTTTTCAAATGTTTTATTTTTGAACGTCAGTTCACATTTGTAGGTGGATCATCGGTGTTAGAGCTAAAATTAGCATGTTTAAAGTGATTTTCATGCTTCCAGGGGCTCGGGAAGTGAATTAAATACTATTTGGAGGCATTTAATGTTCAAGCAAAAACAGCTGATTTTTGACAAAAGAGATAACTCCCCCCATTACGTCATGCTTCAGAAATGTGGAAAATGGTCCGTTTTCAAATGTTTTATTTTTGAACGTCAGTTCACATTTGTAGGTGGATCATCAGTGTTAGAGCTAAAATGAACATGTTTAAAGTGATTTTCATGCTCCAGGGGCCCTAAACACAAGATTTATGGAATGGTTAAAAGTGCATGAAAATGGCCAATTTACTCACTCTGAGTTCTCAAAAAGGGTTTCTTCACCTCAGGAAGTTAATTAAATACCATTTGGAGGCATTTAATGTTCGAGCAAAAACGGCTGATTTTCGACAAAAGAGATAACACCCCCCCATTACGTCATGCTTCAGAAATGTGGAAAATGGTCCGTTTTCAAATGTTTTATTTTTGAACGTCAGTTCACATTTGGAGGTGGATCATCAGTGTTAGAGCTAAAATTAGCATGTTTAAAGTGATTTTCATGCTTCCAGGGGCTCGGGAAGTGAATTAAATACTATTTGGAGGCATTTAATGTTCAATCAAAAACAGCTGATTTTTGACAAAAGAGATAACACCCCCCCATTACGTCATGCTTCAGAAATGTGGAAAATGGTCCGTTTTCAAATGTTTTATTTTTGAACGTCAGCTCACATTTGTAGGTGGATCATCAGTGTTAGAGCTAAAATTAGCATGTTTAAAGTGATTTTCATGCTTCCAGGGGCCCTAAACACAAGATTTATGGAATGGCTAAAAGTGCATGAAAATGGCCAATTTACTCACTCTGAGTTCTCAAAAAGGGTTTCTTCACCCCGGAAGTTAATTAAATACCATTTGGAGGCATTTAATGTTCGAGCAAAAACGGCTGATTTTCGACAAAAGAGATAACACCCCCCCATTACGTCATGCTTCAGAAATGTGGAAAATGGTCCGTTTTCAAATGTTTTATTTTTGAATGTCAGTTCACATTTGTAGGTGGATCATCAGTGTTAGAGCTAAAATTAGCATGTTTAAAGTGATTTTCATGCTTCCAGGGGCTCGGGAAGTGAATTAAATACTATTTGGAGGCATTTAATGTTCAATCAAAAACAGCTGATTTTTGACAAAAGAGATAACACCCCCCCATTACGTCATGCTTCAGAAATGTGGAAAATGGTCCGTTTTCAAATGTTTTATTTTTGAACGTCAGTTCACATTTGTAGGTGGATCATCAGTGTTAGAGCTAAAATTAGCATGTTTAAAGTGATTTTCATGCTTCCAGGGTCTCGGGAAGTGAATTAAATACTATTTGGAGGCATTTAATGTTCAAGTAAAAACAGCTGATTTTTGACAAAAGAGATAACACCCCCCCATTACGTCATGCTTCAGAAATGTGGAAAATGGTCCGTTTTCAAATGTTTTATTTTTGAACGTCAGTTCACATTTGTAGGTGGATTATCAGTGTTAGAGCTAAAATTTGCATTTTTAAAGTGATTTTCATGCTTCCAGGGGCCCTAAACACAAGATTTATGGAATGGTTAAAAGTGCATGAAAATGGACAATTTACTCACTCTGAGTTCTCAAAAAGGGTTTCTTCACCCCGGGAAGTTAATTAAATACCATTTGGAGGCATTTAATGTTCGAGCAAAAACGGCGGATTTTCGACAAAAGAGATAACACCCCCCCATTACGTCATGCTTCAGAAATGTGGAAAATTGTCCGTTTTCAAATGTTTTATTTTTGAACGTCAGTTCACATTTGTAGGTGGATCATCAGTGTTAGAGCTAAAATTAGCATGTTTAAAGTGATTTTCATGCTTCCAGGGGCTCGGGAAGTGAATTAAATACTATTTGGAGGCATTTAATGTTCAAGCAAAAACAGCTGATTTTTGACAAAAGAGATACCACCCCCCATTACGTCATGCTTCAGAAATGTGGAAAATGGTCCGTTTTCAAATGTTTTATTTTTGAACGTCAGTTCACATTTGTAGGTGGATCATCAGTGTTAGAGATAAAATTAGCATGTTTAAAGTGATTTTCATGCTTCCAGGGGCCCTAAACACAAGATTTATGGAATGGTTAAAAGTGCATGAAAATGGCCAATTTACTCACTCTGAGTTCTCAAAAAGGGTTTCTTCTCCTCGGGAAGTTAATTAAATACCATTTGGGGGCATTTAATGTTCGAGCAAAAATGGCTGATTTTCGACAAAAGAGATAACAACCCCCCATTACGTCATGCTTCAGAAATGTGGAAAATGGTCAGTTTTCAAATGTTTTATTTTTGAACGTCAGTTCACATTTGTAGGTGGATCATCGGTGTTAGAGCTAAAATTAGCATGTTTAAAGTGATTTTCATGCTTCCAGGGGCTCGGGAAGTGAATTAAATACTATTTGGAGGCATTTAATGTTCAAGCAAAAACAGCTGATTTTTGACAAAAGAGATAACTCCCCCCCATTACGTCATGCTTCAGAAATGTGGAAAATGGTCCGTTTTCAAATGTTTTATTTTTGAACGTCAGTTCACATTTGTAGGTGGATCATCAGTGTTAGAGCTAAAATGAGCATGTTTAAAGTGATTTTCATGCTCCAGGGGCCCTAAACACAAGATTTATGGAATGGTTAAAAGTGCATGAAAATGGCCAATTTACTCACTCTGAGCTCTCAAAAAGGGTTTCTTCACCTCAGGAAGTTAATTAAATACCATTTGGAGGCATTTAATGTTCGAGCAAAAACGGCTGATTTTCGACAAAAGAGATAACACCCCCCCATTACGTCATGCTTCAGAAATGTGGAAAATGGTCCGTTTTCAAATGTTTTATTTTTGAACGTCAGTTCACATTTGGAGGTGGATCATCAGTGTTAGAGCTAAAATTAGCATGTTTAAAGTGATTTTCATGCTTCCAGGGGCTCGGGAAGTGAATTAAATACTATTTGGAGGCATTTAATGTTCAATCAAAAACAGCTGATTTTTGACAAAAGAGATAACACCCCCCCATTACGTCATGCTTCAGAAATGTGGAAAATGGTCCGTTTTCAAATGTTTTATTTTTGAACGTCAGTTCACATTTGTAGGTGGATCATCAGTGTTAGAGCTAAAATTAGCATGTTTAAAGTGATTTTCATGCTTCCAGGGGCCCTAAACACAAGATTTATGGAATGGTTAAAAGTGCATGAAAATGGCCAATTTACTCACTCTGAGTTCTCAAAAAGGGTTTCTTCACCCCGGAAGTTAATTAAATACCATTTGGAGGCATTTAATGTTCGAGCAAAAACGGCTGATTTTCGACAAAAGAGATAACACCCCCCCATTACGTCATGCTTCAGAAATGTGGAAAATGGTCCGTTTTCAAATGTTTTATTTTTGAATGTCAGTTCACATTTGTAGGTGGATCATCAGTGTTAGAGCTAAAATTAGCATGTTTAAAGTGATTTTCATGCTTCCAGGGGCTCGGGAAGTGAATTAAATACTATTTGGAGGCATTTAATGTTCAATCAAAAACAGCTGATTTTTGACAAAAGAGATAACACCCCCCCCATTACGTCATGCTTCAGAAATGTGGAAAATGGTCCGTTTTAAAATGTTTTATTTTTGAACGTCAGTTCACATTTGTAGGTGGATCATCAGTGTTGGAGCTAAAATTAGCATGTTTAAAGTGATTTTCATGCTTCCAGGGGCCCTAAACACAAGATTTATGGAATGGTTAAAAGTGCATGAAAATGGCCAATTTACTCACTCTGAGTTCTCAAAAAGGGTTTCTTCACCCCGGGAAGTTAATTAAATACCATTTGGAGGCATTTAATGTTTGAGCAAAAACGGCTGATTTTCGACAAAAGAGATAACACCCCCCCATTACGTCATGCTTCAGAAATGTGGAAAATGGTCCGTTTTCAAATGTTTTATTTTTGAACGTCAGTTCACATTTGTAGGTGGATCATCAGTGTTAGAGCTAAAATTAGCATGTTTAAAGTGATTTTCATGCTTCCAGGGGCTCGGGAAGTGAATTAAATACTATTTGGAGGCATTTAATGTTCAAGCAAAAACAGCTGATTTTTGACAAAAGAGATAACACCCCCCCATTACGTCATGCTTCAGAAATGTGGAAAATGGTCCGTTTTCAAATGTTTTATTTTTGAACGTCAGTTCACATTTGTAGGTGGATCATCAGTGTTAGAGCTAAAATTAGCATGTTTAAAGTGATTTTCATGCTTCCAGGGGCCCTAAACACAAGATTTATGGAATGGTTAAAAGTGCATGAAAATGGCCAATTTACTCACTCTGAGTTCTCAAAAAGGGTTTCTTCACCCTGGGAAGTTAATTAAATACCATTTGGAGGCATTTAATGTTCGAGCAAAAACGGCTGATTTTCGACAAAAGAGATAACACCCCCCCATTACGTCATGCTTCAGAAATGTGGAAAATGGTCCGTTTTCAAATGTTTTATTTTTGAACGTCAGTTCACATTTGTAGGTGGATCATCAGTGTTAGAGCTAAAATTAGCATCTTTAAAGTGATTTTCATGCTTCCAGGGGCTCGGGAAGTGAATTAAATACTATTTGGAGGCATTTAATGTTCAAGCAAAAACAGCTGATTTTTGACAAAAGAGATAACACCCCCCCATTACGTCATGCTTCAGAAATGTGGAAAATGGTCCGTTTTCAAATGTTTTATTTTTAGACGTCAGTTCACATTTGTAGGTGGATCATCAGTGTTAGAGCTAAAATTAGCATGTTTAAAGTGATTTGCATGCTTCCAGGGGCCCTAAACACAAGATTTATGGAATGGTTAAAAGTGCATGAAAATGGCCAATTTACTCACTCTGAGTTCTCAAAAAGGGTTTCTTCACCTCGGGAAGTTAATTAAATACCATTTGGAGGCATTTAATGTTCGAGCAAAAACGGCTGATTTTCGACAAAAGAGATAACACCCCCCCATTACGTCATGCTTCAGAAATGTGGAAAATGGTCCGTTTTCAAATGTTTTATTTTTGAACGTCAGTTCACATTTGTAGGTGGATCATCAGTGTTAGAGCTAAAATTAGCATGTTTAAAGTGATTTTCATGCTTCCAGGGGCTTGGGAAGTGAATTAAATACTATTTGTAGGCATTTCATGTTCAATCAAAAACAGCTGATTTTTGACAAAAGAGATAACACCCCCCCATTACGTCATGCTTCAGAAATGTGGAAAATGGTCCGTTTTCAAATGTTTTATTTTTGAACGTCAGTTCACATTTGTAGGTGGATCATCAGGGTTAGAGCTAAAATTTGCATGTTTAAAGTGATTTTCATGCTTCCAGGGGCTCGGGAAGTGAATTAAATACTATTTGGAGGCATTTAATGTTCAAGCAAAAACAGCTGATTTTTGACAAAAGAGACAACACCCCCCCATTACGTCATGCTTCAGAAATGTGGAAAATGGTCCGTTTTCAAATGTTTTATTTTTGAACGTCAGTTCACATTTGTAGGTGGATCATCAGTGTTAGAGCTAAAATTAGCATGTTTAAAGTGATTTTCATGCTTCCAGGGGCTCGGGAAGTGCATTAAATACTATTTGGAGGCATTTAATGTTCAAGTAAAAACAGCTGATTTTTGACAAAAGAGATAACACCCCCCCATTACGTCATGCTTCAGAAATGTGGAAAATGGTCCGTTTTCAAATGTTTTATTTTTGAACGTCAGTTCACATTTGTAGGTGGATTATCAGTGTTAGAGCTAAAATTAGCATGTTTAAAGTGATTTTCATGCTTCCAGGGGCCCTAAACACAAGATTTATGGAATGGTTAAAAGTGCATGAAAATGGCCAATTTACTCACTCTGAGTTCTCAAAAAGGGTTTCTTCACCCCGGGAAGTTAATTAAATACCATTTGGAGGCATTTAATGATCGAGCAAAAACGGCTGATTTTCGACAAAAGAGATAACACCCCCCCATTACGTCATGCTTCAGAAATGTGGAAAATGGTCCGTTTTCAAATGTTTTATTTTTGAACGTCAGTTCACATTTGTAGGTGGATCATCAGTGTTAGAGCTAAAATTAGCATGTTTAAAGTGATTTTCATGCTTCCAGGGGCTCGGGAAGTGAATTAAATACTATTTGGAGGCATTTAATGTTCAATCAAAAACAGCTGATTTTTGACAAAAGAGATAACACCCCCCCATTACGTCATGCTTCAGAAATGTGGAAAATGGTCCATTTTCAAATGTTTTATTTTTGAACGTCAGTTCACATTTGTAGGTGGATCATCAGTGTTAGAGCTAAAATTAGCATGTTTAAAGTGATTTTCATGCTTCCAGGGGCCCTAAACACAAGATTTATGGAATGGTTAAAAGTGCATGAAAATGGCCAATTTACTCACTCTGAGTTCTCAAAAAGGGTTTCTTCACCCCGGAAGTTAATTAAATACCATTTGGAGGCATTTAATGTTCGAGCAAAAACGGCTGATTTTCGACAAAAAAGATAACACCCCGCCATTACGAAATGCTTCAGAAATGTGGAAAATGGTCAGTTTTCAAATGTTTTATTTTTGAACGTCAGTTCACATTTGTAGGTGGATCATCAGTGTTGGAGCTAAAATTAGCATGTTTAAAGTGATTTTCATGCTTCCAGGGGCCCTAAACACAAGATTTATGGAATGGTTAAAAGTGCATGAAAATGGCCAATTTACTCACTCTGAGTTCTCAAAAAGGGTTTCTTCACCCCGGGAGTTAATTAAATACCATTTGGAGGCATTTAATGTTCGAGCAAAAACGGCTGATTTTCGACAAAAGAGATAACACCCTCCCATTACGTCATGCTTCAGAAATGTGGAAAATGGTCCATTTTCAAATGTTTTATTTTTGAACGTCAGTTCACATTTGTAGGTGGATCATCAGTGTTAGAGCTAAAATTAGCATGTTTAAAGTGATTTTCATGCTTCCAGAGGCCCTAAACACAAGATTTATGGAATGGTTAAAAGTGCATGAAAATGGCCAATTTACTCACTCTGAGTTCTCAAAAAGGGTTTCTTCACCCCTGGAAGTTAATTGAATACCATTTGGAGGCATTTAATGTTCGAGCAAACTCGGCTGATTTTCGACAAAAGAGATAACACCCCCCCATTACGCAATGCTTCAGAAATGTGGAAAATGGTCCGTTTTCAAATGTTTTATTTTTGAACGTCAGTTCAGATTTGTAGGTGGATCATCAGTGTTAGAGCTAAAATTAGCATGTTTAAAGTGATTTTCATGCTTCCAGGGGCTCGGGAAGTGAATTAAATACTATTTGGAGGCATTTAATGTTCAAGCAAAAACAGCTGATTTTTGACAAAAGAGATAACACCCCCCCATTACGTCATGCTTCAGAAATGTGGAAAATGGTCCGTTTTCAAATGTTTTATTTTTGAACGTCAGTTCACATTTGTAGGTGGATCATCAGTGTTAGAGCTAAAATTAGCATGTTTAAAGTGATTTTCATGCTTCCAGGGGCCCTAAACACAAGATTTATGGAATGGTTAAAAGTGCATGAAAATGGCCAATTTACTCACTCTGAGTTCTCAAAAAGGGTTTCTTCACCCTGGGAAGTTAATTAAATACCATTTGGAGGCATTTAATGTTCGAGCAAAAACGGCTGATTTTCGACAAAAGAGATAACACCCCCCCATTACGTCATGCTTCAGAAATGTGGAAAATGGTCCGTTTTCAAATGTTTTATTTTTGAACGTCAGTTCACATTTGTAGGTGGATCATCAGTGTTAGAGCTAAAATTAGCATGTTTAAAGTGATTTTCATGCTTCCAGGGGCCCTAAACACAAGATTTATGGAATGGTTAAAAGTGCATGAAAATGGCCAATTTACTCACTCTGAGTTCTCAAAAAGTGTTTCTTCACCCCGGGAAGTTAATTAAATACCATTTGGAGGCATTTAATGTTTGAGCAAAAACGGCTGATTTTCGACAAAAGAGATAACACCCCCCCATTACGTCATGCTTCAGAAATGTGGAAAATGGTCAGTTTTCAAATGTTTTATTTTTGAACGTCAGTTCACATTTGTAGGTGGATCATCAGTGTTAGAGCTAAAATTAGCATGTTTAAAGTGATTTTCATGCTTCCAGGGGATCGGGAAGTGAATTAAATACTATTTGGAGGCATTTAATGTTCAAGCAAAAACAGCTGATTTTTGATAAAAGAGATAACACCCCCCCCATTACGTCATGCTTCAGAAATGTGGAAAATGGTCCGTTTTCAAATGTTTTATTTTTGAACGTCAGTTCACATTTGTAGGTGGATTATCAGTGTTAGAGCTAAAATTAGCATGTTTAAAGTGATTTTCATGCTTCCAGGGGCCCTAAAGACAAGATTTATGGAATGGTTAAAAGTGCATGAAAATGGCCAATTTACTCACTCTGAGTTCTCAAAAAGGGTTTCTTCACCCCGGGAAGTTAATTAAATACCATTTGGAGGCATTTAATGTTCGAGCAAAAACGGCTGATTTTCGACAAAAGAGATAACACCCCCCCATTACGTCATGCTTCAGAAATGTGGAAAATGGTCAGTTTTCAAATGTTTTATTTTTGAACGTCAGTTCACATTTGTAGGTGGATCATCAGTGTTAGAGCTAAAATTAGCATGTTTAAAGTGATTTTCATGCTTCCAGGGGCTCGGGAAGTGAATTAAATACTATTTGGAGGCATTTAATGTTCAAGCAAAAACAGCTGATTTTTGACAAAAGAGCTAAAATTAGCATGTTTAAAGTGATTTGCATGCTTCCAGGGGCCCTAAACACAAGATTTATGGAATGGTTAAAAGTGCATGAAAATGGCCAATTTACTCACTCTGAGTTCTCAAAAAGGGTTTCTTCACCTCGGGAAGTTAATTAAATACCATTTGGAGGCATTTAATGTTCGAGCAAAAACGGCTGATTTTCGACAAAAGAGATAACACCCCCCCATTACGTCATGCTTCAGAACTGTGGAAAATGGTCCGTTTTCAAATGTTTTATTTTTGAACGTCAGTTCACATTTGTAGGTGGATCATCAGTGTTAGAGATAAAATTAGCATGTTTAAAGTGATTTTCATGCTTCCAGGGGCCCTAAACACAAGATTTATGGAATGGTTAAAAGTGCATGAAAATGGCCAATTTACTCACTCTGAGTTCTCAAAAAGGGTTTCTTCTCCTCGGGAAGTTAATTAAATACCATTTGGAGGCATTTAATGTTCGAGCAAAAATGGCTGATTTTCGACAAAAGAGATAACAACCCCCCATTACGTCATGCTTCAGAAATGTGGAAAATGGTCCGTTTTCAAATGTTTTATTTTTGAACGTCAGTTCACATTTGGAGGTGGATCATCAGTGTTAGAGCTAAAATTAGCATGTTTAAAGTGATTTTCATGCTTCCAGGGGCTCGGGAAGTGAATTAAATACTATTTGGAGGCATTTAATGTTCAATCAAAAACAGCTGATTTTTGACAAAAGAGATAACACCCCCCCATTACGTCATGCTTCAGAAATGTGGAAAATGGTCCGTTTTAAAATGTTTTATTTTTGAACGTCAGTTCACATTTGTAGGTGGATCATCAGTGTTGGAGCTAAAATTAGCATGTTTAAAGTGATTTTCATGCTTCCAGGGGCCCTAAACACAAGATTTATGGAATGGTTAAAAGTGCATGAAAATGGCCAATTTACTCACTCTGAGTTCTCAAAAAGGGTTTCTTCACCCCGGGAGTTAATTAAATACCATTTGGAGGCATTTAATGTTCGAGCAAAAACGGCTGATTTTCGACAAAAGAGATAACACCCTCCCATTACGTCATGCTTCAGAAATGTGGAAAATGGTCCATTTTCAAATGTTTTATTTTTGAACGTCAGTTCACATTTGTAGGTGGATCATCAGTGTTAGAGCTAAAATTAGCATGTTTAAAGTGATTTTCATGCTTCCAGGGGCCCTAAACACAAGATTTATGGAATGGTTAAAAGTGCATGAAAATGGCCAATTTACTCACTCTGAGTTCTCAAAAAGGGTTTCTTCACCCCGGGAAGTTAATTAAATACCATTTGGAGGCATTTAATGTTTGAGCAAAAACGGCTGATTTTCGACAAAAGAGATAACACCCCCCCATTACGTCATGCTTCAGAAATGTGGAAAATGGTCCGTTTTCAAATGTTTTATTTTTGAACGTCAGTTCACATTTGTAGGTGGATCATCAGTGTTAGAGCTAAAATTAGCATGTTTAAAGTGATTTTCATGCTTCCAGGGGCTCGGGAAGTGAATTAAATACTATTTGGAGGCATTTAATGTTCAAGCAAAAACAGCTGATTTTTGACAAAAGAGATAACACCCCCCCATTACGTCATGCTTCAGAAATGTGGAAAATGGTCCGTTTTCAAATGTTTTATTTTTGAACGTCAGTTCACATTTGTAGGTGGATCATCAGTGTTAGAGCTAAAATTAGCATGTTTAAAGTGATTTTCATGCTTCCAGGGGCCCTAAACACAAGATTTATGGAATGGTTAAAAGTGCATGAAAATGGCCAATTTACTCACTCTGAGTTCTCAAAAAGGGTTTCTTCACCCTGGGAAGTTAATTAAATACCATTTGGAGGCATTTAATGTTCGAGCAAAAACGGCTGATTTTCGACAAAAGAGATAACACCCCCCCATTACGTCATGCTTCAGAAATGTGGAAAATGGTCCGTTTTCAAATGTTTTATTTTTGAACGTCAGTTCACATTTGTAGGTGGATCATCAGTGTTAGAGCTAAAATTAGCATCTTTAAAGTGATTTTCATGCTTCCAGGGGCTCGGGAAGTGAATTAAATACTATTTGGAGGCATTTAATGTTCAAGCAAAAACAGCTGATTTTTGACAAAAGAGATAACACCCCCCCCATTACGTCATGCTTCAGAAATGTGGAAAATGGTCCGTTTTCAAATGTTTTATTTTTAGACGTCAGTTCACATTTGTAGGTGGATCATCAGTGTTAGAGCTAAAATTAGCATGTTTAAAGTGATTTGCATGCTTCCAGGGGCCCTAAACACAAGATTTATGGAATGGTTAAAAGTGCATGAAAATGGCCAATTTACTCACTCTGAGTTCTCAAAAAGGGTTTCTTCACCTCGGGAAGTTAATTAAATACCATTTGGAGGCATTTAATGTTCGAGCAAAAACGGCTGATTTTCGACAAAAGAGATAACACCCCCCCATTACGTCATGCTTCAGAAATGTGGAAAATGGTCCGTTTTCAAATGTTTTATTTTTGAACGTCAGTTCACATTTGTAGGTGGATCATCAGTGTTAGAGATAAAATTAGCATGTTTAAAGTGATTTTCATGCTTCCAGGGGCCCTAAACACAAGATTTATGGAATGGTTAAAAGTGCATGAAAATGGCCAATTTACTCACTCTGAGTTCTCAAAAAGGGTTTCTTCTCCTCGGGAAGTTAATTAAATACCATTTGGAGGCATTTAATGTTCGAGCAAAAATGGCTGATTTTCGACAAAAGAGATAACAACCCCCCATTACGTCATGCTTCAGAAATGTGGAAAATGGTCAGTTTTCAAATGTTTTATTTTTGAACGTTTGTTCACATTTGTAGGTGGATCATCGGTGTTAGAGCTAAAATTAGCATGTTTAAAGTGATTTTCATGCTTCCAGGGGCTCGGGAAGTGAATTAAATACTATTTGGAGGCATTTAATGTTCAAGCAAAAACAGCTGATTTTTGACAAAAGAGATAACTCCCCCCTATTACGTCATGCTTCAGAAATGTGGAAAATGGTCCGTTTTCAAATGTTTTATTTTTGAACGTCAGTTCACATTTGTAGGTGGATCATCAGTGTTAGAGCTAAAATGAGCATGTTTAAAGTGATTTTCGTGCTCCAGGGGCCCTAAACACAAGATTTATGGAATGGTTAAAAGTGCATGAAAATGGCCAATTTACTCACTCTGAGTTCTCAAAAAGGGTTTCTTCACCTCAGGAAGTTAATTAAATACCATTTGGAGGCATTTAATGTTCGAGCAAAAACGGCTGATTTTCGACAAAAGAGATAACACCCCCCCATTACGTCATGCTTCAGAAATGTGGAAAATGGTCCGTTTTCAAATGTTTTATTTTTGAACGTCAGTTCACATTTGGAGGTGGATCATCAGTGTTAGAGCTAAAATTAGCATGTTTAAAGTGATTTTCATGCTTCCAGGGGCTCGGGAAGTGAATTAAATACTATTTGGAGGCATTTAATGTTCAATCAAAAACAGCTGATTTTTGACAAAAGAGATAACACCCCCCCATTACGTCATGCTTCAGAAATGTGGAAAATGGTCCGTTTTCAAATGTTTTATTTTTGAACGTCAGTTCACATTTGTAGGTGGATCATCAGTGTTAGAGCTAAAATTAGTATGTTTAAAGTGATTTTCATGCTTCCAGGGGCCCTAAACACAAGATTTATGGAATGGTTAAAAGTGCATGAAAATGGCCAATTTACTCACTCTGAGTTCTCAAAAAGGGGTTTCTTCACCCCGGAAGTTAATTAAATACCATTTGGAGGCATTTAATGTTCGAGCAAAAACGGCTGATTGTCGACAAAAGAGATAACACCCCCCCATTACGTCATGCTTCAGAAATGTGGAAAATGGTCCGTTTTCAAATGTTTTATTTTTGAATGTCAGTTCACATTTGTAGGTGGATCATCAGTGTTAGAGCTAAAATTAGCATGTTTAAAGTGATTTTCATGCTTCCAGGGGCTCGGGAAGTGAATTAAATACTATTTGGAGGCATTTAATGTTCAATCAAAAACAGCTGATTTTTGACAAAAGAGATAACACCCCCCCCATTACGTCATGCTTCAGAAATGTGGAAAATGGTCCGTTTTAAAATGTTTTATTTTTGAACGTCAGTTCACATTTGTAGGTGGATCATCAGTGTTGGAGCTAAAATTAGCATGTTTAAAGTGATTTTCATGCTTCCAGGGGCCCTAAACACAAGATTTATGGAATGGTTAAAAGTGCATGAAAATGGCCAATTTACTCACTCTGAGTTCTCAAAAAGGGTTTCTTCACCCCGGGAGTTAATTAAATACCATTTGGAGGCATTTAATGTTCGAGCAAAAACGGCTGATTTTCGACAAAAGAGATAACACCCTCCCATTACGTCATGCTTCAGAAATGTGGAAAATGGTCCATTTTCAAATGTTTTATTTTTGAACGTCAGTTCACATTTGTAGGTGGATCATCAGTGTTAGAGCTAAAATTAGCATGTTTAAAGTGATTTTCATGCTTCCAGGGGCCCTAAACACAAGATTTATGGAATGGTTAAAAGTGCATGAAAATGGCCAATTTACTCACTCTGAGTTCTCAAAAAGGGTTTCTTCACCCCGGGAAGTTAATTAAATACCATTTGGAGGCATTTAATGTTTGAGCAAAAACGGCTGATTTTCGACAAAAGAGATAACACCCCCCCATTACGTCATGCTTCAGAAATGTGGAAAATGGTCCGTTTTCAAATGTTTTATTTTTGAACGTCAGTTCACATTTGTAGGTGGATCATCAGTGTTAGAGCTAAAATTAGCATGTTTAAAGTGATTTTCATGCTTCCAGGGGCTCGGGAAGTGAATTAAATACTATTTGGAGGCATTTAATGTTCAAGCAAAAACAGCTGATTTTTGACAAAAGAGATAACACCCCCCCATTACGTCATGCTTCAGAAATGTGGAAAATGGTCCGTTTTCAAATGTTTTATTTTTGAACGTCAGTTCACATTTGTAGGTGGATCATCAGTGTTAGAGCTAAAATTAGCATGTTTAAAGTGATTTTCATGCTTCCAGGGGCCCTAAACACAAGATTTATGGAATGGTTAAAAGTGCATGAAAATGGCCAATTTACTCACTCTGAGTTCTCAAAAAGGGTTTCTTCACCCTGGGAAGTTAATTAAATACCATTTGGAGGCATTTAATGTTCGAGCAAAAACGGCTGATTTTCGACAAAAGAGATAACACCCCCCCATTACGTCATGCTTCAGAAATGTGGAAAATGGTCCGTTTTCAAATGTTTTATTTTTGAACGCCAGTTCACATTTGTAGGTGGATCATCAGTGTTAGAGCTAAAATTAGCATCTTTAAAGTGATTTTCATGCTTCCAGGGGCTCGGGAAGTGAATTAAATACTATTTGGAGGCATTTAATGTTCAAGCAAAAACAGCTGATTTTTGACAAAAGAGATAACACCCCCCCCATTACGTCATGCTTCAGAAATGTGGAAAATGGTCCGTTTTCAAATGTTTTATTTTTAGACGTCAGTTCACATTTGTAGGTGGATCATCAGTGTTAGAGCTAAAATTAGCATGTTTAAAGTGATTTGCATGCTTCCAGGGGCCCTAAACACAAGATTTATGGAATGGTTAAAAGTGCATGAAAATGGCCAATTTACTCACTCTGAGTTCTCAAAAAGGGTTTCTTCACCTCGGGAAGTTAATTAAATACCATTTGGAGGCATTTAATGTTCGAGCAAAAACGGCTGATTTTCGACAAAAGAGATAACACCCCCCCATTACGTCATGCTTCAGAAATGTGGAAAATGGTCCGTTTTCAAATGTTTTATTTTTGAACGTCAGTTCACATTTGTAGGTGGATCATCAGTGTTAGAGATAAAATTAGCATGTTTAAAGTGATTTTCATGCTTCCAGGGGCCCTAAACACAAGATTTATGGAATGGTTAAAAGTGCATGAAAATGGCCAATTTACTCACTCTGAGTTCTCAAAAAGGGTTTCTTCTCCTCGGGAAGTTAATTAAATACCATTTGGAGGCATTTAATGTTCGAGCAAAAATGGCTGATTTTCGACAAAAGAGATAACAACCCCCCATTACGTCATGCTTCAGAAATGTGGAAAATGGTCAGTTTTCAAATGTTTTATTTTTGAACGTTTGTTCACATTTGTAGGTGGATCATCGGTGTTAGAGCTAAAATTAGCATGTTTAAAGTGATTTTCATGCTTCCAGGGGCTCGGGAAGTGAATTAAATACTATTTGGAGGCATTTAATGTTCAAGCAAAAACAGCTGATTTTTGACAAAAGAGATAACTCCCCCCTATTACGTCATGCTTCAGAAATGTGGAAAATGGTCCGTTTTCAAATGTTTTATTTTTGAACGTCAGTTCACATTTGTAGGTGGATCATCAGTGTTAGAGCTAAAATGAGCATGTTTAAAGTGATTTTCGTGCTCCAGGGGCCCTAAACACAAGATTTATGGAATGGTTAAAAGTGCATGAAAATGGCCAATTTACTCACTCTGAGTTCTCAAAAAGGGTTTCTTCACCTCAGGAAGTTAATTAAATACCATTTGGAGGCATTTAATGTTCGAGCAAAAACGGCTGATTTTCGACAAAAGAGATAACACCCCCCCATTACGTCATGCTTCAGAAATGTGGAAAATGGTCCGTTTTCAAATGTTTTATTTTTGAACGTCAGTTCACATTTGGAGGTGGATCATCAGTGTTAGAGCTAAAATTAGCATGTTTAAAGTGATTTTCATGCTTCCAGGGGCTCGGGAAGTGAATTAAATACTATTTGGAGGCATTTAATGTTCAATCAAAAACAGCTGATTTTTGACAAAAGAGATAACACCCCCCCATTACGTCATGCTTCAGAAATGTGGAAAATGGTCCGTTTTCAAATGTTTTATTTTTGAACGTCAGTTCACATTTGTAGGTGGATCATCAGTGTTAGAGCTAAAATTAGTATGTTTAAAGTGATTTTCATGCTTCCAGGGGCCCTAAACACAAGATTTATGGAATGGTTAAAAGTGCATGAAAATGGCCAATTTACTCACTCTGAGTTCTCAAAAAGGGGTTTCTTCACCCCGGAAGTTAATTAAATACCATTTGGAGGCATTTAATGTTCGAGCAAAAACGGCTGATTGTTGACAAAAGAGATAACACCCCCCCATTACGTCATGCTTCAGAAATGTGGAAAATGGTCCGTTTTCAAATGTTTTATTTTTGAATGTCAGTTCACATTTGTAGGTGGATCATCAGTGTTAGAGCTAAAATTAGCATGTTTAAAGTGATTTTCATGCTTCCAGGGGCTCGGGAAGTGAATTAAATACTATTTGGAGGCATTTAATGTTCAATCAAAAACAGCTGATTTTTGACAAAAGAGATAACACCCCCCCCCATTACGTCATGCTTCAGAAATGTGGAAAATGGTCCGTTTTAAAATGTTTTATTTTTGAACGTCAGTTCACATTTGTAGGTGGATCATCAGTGTTGGAGCTAAAATTAGCATGTTTAAAGTGATTTTCATGCTTCCAGGGGCCCTAAACACAAGATTTATGGAATGGTTAAAAGTGCATGAAAATGGCCAATTTACTCACTCTGAGTTCTCAAAAAGGGTTTCTTCACCCCGGGAGTTAATTAAATACCATTTGGAGGCATTTAATGTTCGAGCAAAAACGGCTGATTTTCGACAAAAGAGATAACACCCTCCCATTACGTCATGCTTCAGAAATGTGGAAAATGGTCCATTTTCAAATGTTTTATTTTTGAACGTCAGTTCACATTTGTAGGTGGATCATCAGTGTTAGAGCTAAAATTAGCATGTTTAAAGTGATTTTCATGCTTCCAGGGGCCCTAAACACAAGATTTATGGAATGGTTAAAAGTGCATGAAAATGGCCAATTTACTCACTCTGAGTTCTCAAAAAGGGTTTCTTCACCCCGGGAAGTTAATTAAATACCATTTGGAGGCATTTAATGTTTGAGCAAAAACGGCTGATTTTCGACAAAAGAGATAACACCCCCCCATTACGTCATGCTTCAGAAATGTGGAAAATGGTCCGTTTTCAAATGTTTTATTTTTGAACGTCAGTTCACATTTGTAGGTGGATCATCAGTGTTAGAGCTAAAATTAGCATGTTTAAAGTGATTTTCATGCTTCCAGGGGCTCGGGAAGTGAATTAAATACTATTTGGAGGCATTTAATGTTCAAGCAAAAACAGCTGATTTTTGACAAAAGAGATAACACCCCCCCATTACGTCATGCTTCAGAAATGTGGAAAATGGTCCGTTTTCAAATGTTTTATTTTTGAACGTCAGTTCACATTTGTAGGTGGATCATCAGTGTTAGAGCTAAAATTAGCATGTTTAAAGTGATTTTCATGCTTCCAGGGGCCCTAAACACAAGATTTATGGAATGGTTAAAAGTGCATGAAAATGGCCAATTTACTCACTCTGAGTTCTCAAAAAGGGTTTCTTCACCCTGGGAAGTTAATTAAATACCATTTGGAGGCATTTAATGTTCGAGCAAAAACGGCTGATTTTCGACAAAAGAGATAACACCCCCCCATTACGTCATGCTTCAGAAATGTGGAAAATGGTCCGTTTTCAAATGTTTTATTTTTGAACGTCAGTTCACATTTGTAGGTGGATCATCAGTGTTAGAGCTAAAATTAGCATCTTTAAAGTGATTTTCATGCTTCCAGGGGCTCGGGAAGTGAATTAAATACTATTTGGAGGCATTTAATGTTCAAGCAAAAACAGCTGATTTTTGACAAAAGAGATAACACCCCCCATTACGTCATGCTTCAGAAATGTGGAAAATGGTCCGTTTTCAAATGTTTTATTTTTAGACGTCAGTTCACATTTGTAGGTGGATCATCAGTGTTAGAGCTAAAATTAGCATGTTTAAAGTGATTTGCATGCTTCCAGGGGCCCTAAACACAAGATTTATGGAATGGTTAAAAGTGCATGAAAATGGCCAATTTACTCACTCTGAGTTCTCAAAAAGGGTTTCTTCACCTCGGGAAGTTAATTAAATACCATTTGGAGGCATTTAATGTTCGAGCAAAAACGGCTGATTTTCGACAAAAGAGATAACACCCCCCCATTACGTCATGCTTCAGAAATGTGGAAAATGGTCCGTTTTCAAATGTTTTATTTTTGAACGTCAGTTCACATTTGTAGGTGGATCATCAGTGTTAGAGCTAAAATTAGCATGTTTAAAGTGATTTTCATGCTTCCAGGGGCTCGGGAAGTGAATTAAATACTATTTGTAGGCATTTAATGTTCAATCAAAAACAGCTGATTTTTGACAAAAGAGATAACACCCCCCCATTACGTCATGCTTCAGAAATGTGGAAAATGGTCCGTTTTCAAATGTTTTATTTTTGAACGTCAGTTCACATTTGTAGGTGGATCATCAGTGTTAGAGCTAAAATTTGCATGTTTAAAGTGATTTTCATGCTTCCAGGGGCTCGGGAAGTGAATTAAATACTATTTGGAGGCATTTAATGTTCAAGCAAAAACAGCTGATTTTTGACAAAAGAGACAACACCCCCCCATTACGTCATGCTTCAGAAATGTGGAAAATGGTCCGTTTTCAAATGTTTTATTTTTGAACGTCAGTTCACATTTGTAGGTGGATCATCAGTGTTAGAGCTAAAATTAGCATGTTTAAAGTGATTTTCATGCTTCCAGGGGCCCTAAACACACGATTTATGGAATGGTTAAAAGTGCATGAAAATGGCCAATTTACTCACTCTGAGTTCTCAAAAAGGGTTTCTTCACCCCGGGAAGTTAATTAAATACCATTTGGAGGCATTTAATGTTCGAGCAAAAACGGCTGATTTTCGACAAAAGAGATAACACCCCCCATTACGTCATGCGTCAGAAATGTGGAAAATGGTCCGTTTTCAAATGTTTTATTTTTGAACGTCAGTTCACATTTGTAGGTGGATCATCAGTGTTAGAGCTAAAATTAGCATGTTTAAAGTGATTTTCATGCTTCCAAGGGCCCTAAACAGAAGATTTATGGAATGGTTAAAAGTGCATGAAAATGGCCAATTTACTCACTCTGAGTTCTCAAAAAGTGTTTCTTCACCCCGGGAAGTTAATTAAATACCGTTTGGAGGCATTTAATGTTCGAGCAAAAACGGCTGATTTTCGACAAAAGAGATAACACCCCCCCATTACGTCATGCTTCAGAAATGTGGAAAATGGTCCGTTTTCAAATGTTTTATTTTTGAACGTCAGTTCACATTTGTAGGTGGATCATCAGTGTTAGAGCTAAAATTAGCATGTTTAAAGTGATTTTCATGCTTCCAGGGGCTCGGGAAGTGCATTAAATACTATTTGGAGGCATTTAATGTTCAAGTAAAAACAGCTGATTTTTGACAAAAGAGATAACACCCCCCCATTACGTCATGCTTCAGAAATGTGGAAAATGGTCCGTTTTCAAATGTTTTATTTTTGAACGTCAGTTCACATTTGTAGGTGGATTATCAGTGTTAGAGCTAAAATTAGCATGTTTAAAGTGATTTTCATGCTTCCAGGGGCCCTAAACACAAGATTTATGGAATGGTTAAAAGTGCATGAAAATGGCCAATTTACTCACTCTGAGTTCTCAAAAAGGGTTTCTTCACCCCGGGAAGTTAATTAAATACCATTTGGAGGCATTTAATGATCGAGCAAAAACGGCTGATTTTCGACAAAAGAGATAACACCCCCCCATTACGTCATGCTTCAGAAATGTGGAAAATGGTCCGTTTTCAAATGTTTTATTTTTGAACGTCAGTTCACATTTGTAGGTGGATCATCAGTGTTAGAGCTAAAATTAGCATGTTTAAAGTGATTTTCATGCTTCCAGGGGCTCGGGAAGTGAATTAAATACTATTTGGAGGCATTTAATGTTCAATCAAAAACAGCTGATTTTTGACAAAAGAGATAACACCCCCCCATTACGTCATGCTTCAGAAATGTGGAAAATGGTCCATTTTCAAATGTTTTATTTTTGAACGTCAGTTCACATTTGTAGGTGGATCATCAGTGTTAGAGCTAAAATTAGCATGTTTAAAGTGATTTTCATGCTTCCAGGGGCCCTAAACACAAGATTTATGGAATGGTTAAAAGTGCATGAAAATGGCCAATTTACTCACTCTGAGTTCTCAAAAAGGGTTTCTTCACCCCGGAAGTTAATTAAATACCATTTGGAGGCATTTAATGTTCGAGCAAAAACGGCTGATTTTCGACAAAAGAGATAACACCCCGCCATTACGAAATGCTTCAGAAATGTGGAAAATGGTCAGTTTTCAAATGTTTTATTTTTGAACGTCAGTTCACATTTGTAGGTGGATCATCAGTGTTGGAGCTAAAATTAGCATGTTTAAAGTGATTTTCATGCTTCCAGGGGCCCTAAACACAAGATTTATAGAATGGTTAAAAGTGCATGAAAATGGCCAATTTACTCACTCTGAGTTCTCAAAAAGGGTTTCTTCACCCCGGGAGTTAATTAAATACCATTTGGAGGCATTTAATGTTCGAGCAAAAACGGCAGATTTTCGACAAAAGAGATAACACCCTCCCATTACGTCATGCTTCAGAAATGTGGAAAATGGTCCATTTTCAAATGTTTTATTTTTGAACGTCAGTTCACATTTGTAGGTGGATCATCAGTGTTAGAGCTAAAATTAGCCTGTTTAAAGTGATTTTCATGCTTCCAGAGGCCCTAAACACAAGATTTATGGAATGGTTAAAAGTGCATGAAAATGGCCAATTTACTCACTCTGAGTTCTCAAAAAGGGTTTCTTCACCCCTGGAAGTTAATTGAATACCATTTGGAGGCATTTAATGTTCGAGCAAACTCGGCTGATTTTCGACAAAAGAGATAACACCCCCCCATTACGCAATGCTTCAGAAATGTGGAAAATGGTCCGTTTTCAAATGTTTTATTTTTGAACGTCAGTTCAGATTTGTAGGTGGATCATCAGTGTTAGAGCTAAAATTAGCATGTTTAAAGTGATTTTCATGCTTCCAGGGGCTCGGGAAGTGAATTAAATACTATTTGGAGGCATTTAATGTTCAAGCAAAAACAGCTGATTTTTGACAAAAGAGATAACACCCCCCCATTACGTCATGCTTCAGAAATGTGGAAAATGGTCCGTTTTCAAATGTTTTATTTTTGAACGTCAGTTCACATTTGTAGGTGGATCATCAGTGTTAGAGCTAAAATTAGCATGTTTAAAGTGATTTTCATGCTTCCAGGGGCCCTAAACACAAGATTTATGGAATGGTTAAAAGTGCATGAAAATGGCCAATTTACTCACTCTGAGTTCTCAAAAAGGGTTTCTTCACCCTGGGAAGTTAATTAAATACCATTTGGAGGCATTTAATGTTCGAGCAAAAACGGCTGATTTTCGACAAAAGAGATAACACCCCCCCATTACGTCATGCTTCAGAAATGTGGAAAATGGTCCGTTTTCAAATGTTTTATTTTTGAACGTCAGTTCACATTTGTAGGTGGATCATCAGTGTTAGAGCTAAAATTAGCATGTTTAAAGTGATTTTCATGCTTCCAGGGGCCCTAAACACAAGATTTATGGAATGGTTAAAAGTGCATGAAAATGGCCAATTTACTCACTCTGAGTTCTCAAAAAGTGTTTCTTCACCCCGGGAAGTTAATTAAATACCATTTGGAGGCATTTAATGTTTGAGCAAAAACGGCTGATTTTCGACAAAAGAGATAACACCCCCCCATTACGTCATGCTTCAGAAATGTGGAAAATGGTCCGTTTTCAAATGTTTTATTTTTGAACGTCAGTTCACATTTGTAGGTGGATCATCAGTGTTAGAGCTAAAATTAGCATGTTTAAAGTGATTTTCATGCTTCCAGGGGATCGGGAAGTGAATTAAATACTATTTGGAGGCATTTAATGTTCAAGCAAAAACAGCTGATTTTTGATAAAAGAGATAACACCCCCCCCATTACGTCATGCTTCAGAAATGTGGAAAATGGTCCGTTTTCAAATGTTTTATTTTTGAACGTCAGTTCACATTTGTAGGTGGATCATCAGTGTTGGAGCTAAAATTAGCATGTTTAAAGTGATTTTCATGCTTCCAGGGGCCCTAAACACAAGATTTATGGAATGGTTAAAAGTGCATGAAAATGGCCAATTTACTCACTCTGAGTTCTCAAAAAGGGTTTCTTCACCCCGGGAGTTAATTAAATACCATTTGGAGGCATTTAATGTTCGAGCAAAAACGGCTGATTTTCGACAAAAGAGATAACACCCTCCCATTACGTCATGCTTCAGAAATGTGGAAAATGGTCCATTTTCAAATGTTTTATTTTTGAACGTCAGTTCACATTTGTAGGTGGATCATCAGTGTTAGAGCTAAAATTAGCATGTTTAAAGTGATTTTCATGCTTCCAGAGGCCCTAAACACAAGATTTATGGAATGGTTAAAAGTGCATGAAAATGGCCAATTTACTCACTCTGAGTTCTCAAAAAGGGTTTCTTCACCCCTGGAAGTTAATTGAATACCATTTGGAGGCATTTAATGTTCGAGCAAACTCGGCTGATTTTCGACAAAAGAGATAACACCCCCCCATTACGCAATGCTTCAGAAATGTGGAAAATGGTCCGTTTTCAAATGTTTTATTTTTGAACGTCAGTTCAGATTTGTAGGTGGATCATCAGTGTTAGAGCTAAAATTAGCATGTTTAAAGTGATTTTCATGCTTCCAGGGGCTCGGGAAGTGAATTAAATACTATTTGGAGGCATTTAATGTTCAAGCAAAAACAGCTGATTTTTGACAAAAGAGATAACACCCCCCCATTACGTCATGCTTCAGAAATGTGGAAAATGGTCCGTTTTCAAATGTTTTATTTTTGAACGTCAGTTCACATTTGTAGGTGGATCATCAGTGTTAGAGCTAAAATTAGCATGTTTAAAGTGATTTTCATGCTTCCAGGGGCCCTAAACACAAGATTTATGGAATGGTTAAAAGTGCATGAAAATGGCCAATTTACTCACTCTGAGTTCTCAAAAAGGGTTTCTTCACCCCGGGAAGTTAATTAAATACCATTTGGAGGCATTTAATGTTTGAGCAAAAACGGCTGATTTTCGACAAAAGAGATAACACCCCCCCATTACGTCATGCTTCAGAAATGTGGAAAATGGTCCGTTTTCAAATGTTTTATTTTTGAACGTCAGTTCACATTTGTAGGTGGATCATCAGTGTTAGAGCTAAAATTAGCATGTTTAAAGTGATTTTCATGCTTCCAGGGGCTCGGGAAGTGAATTAAATACTATTTGGAGGCATTTAATGTTCAAGCAAAAACAGCTGATTTTTGACAAAAGAGATAACACCCCCCCATTACGTCATGCTTCAGAAATGTGGAAAATGGTCCGTTTTCAAATGTTTTATTTTTGAACGTCAGTTCACATTTGTAGGTGGATCATCAGTGTTAGAGCTAAAATTAGCATGTTTAAAGTGATTTTCATGCTTCCAGGGGCCCTAAACACAAGATTTATGGAATGGTTAAAAGTGCATGAAAATGGCCAATTTACTCACTCTGAGTTCTCAAAAAGGGTTTCTTCACCCTGGGAAGTTAATTAAATACCATTTGGAGGCATTTAATGTTCGAGCAAAAACGGCTGATTTTCGACAAAAGAGATAACACCCCCCCATTACGTCATGCTTCAGAAATGTGGAAAATGGTCCGTTTTCAAATGTTTTATTTTTAGACGTCAGTTCACATTTGTAGGTGGATCATCAGTGTTAGAGCTAAAATTAGCATGTTTAAAGTGATTTGCATGCTTCCAGGGGCCCTAAACACAAGATTTATGGAATGGTTAAAAGTGCATGAAAATGGCCAATTTACTCACTCTGAGTTCTCAAAAAGGGTTTCTTCACCTCGGGAAGTTAATTAAATACCATTTGGAGGCATTTAATGTTCGAGCAAAAACGGCTGATTTTCGACAAAAGAGATAACACCCCCCCATTACGTCATGCTTCAGAAATGTGGAAAATGGTCCGTTTTCAAATGTTTTATTTTTGAACGTCAGTTCACATTTGTAGGTGGATCATCAGTGTTAGAGATAAAATTAGCATGTTTAAAGTGATTTTCATGCTTCCAGGGGCCCTAAACACAAGATTTATGGAATGGTTAAAAGTGCATGAAAATGGCCAATTTACTCACTCTGAGTTCTCAAAAAGGGTTTCTTCTCCTCGGGAAGTTAATTAAATACCATTTGGGGGCATTTAATGTTCGAGCAAAAATGGCTGATTTTCGACAAAAGAGATAACAACCCCCCATTACGTCATGCTTCAGAAATGTGGAAAATGGTCAGTTTTCAAATGTTTTATTTTTGAACGTCAGTTCACATTTGTAGGTGGATCATCGGTGTTAGAGCTAAAATTAGCATGTTTAAAGTGATTTTCATGCTTCCAGGGGCTCGGGAAGTGAATTAAATACTATTTGGAGGCATTTAATGTTCAAGCAAAAACAGCTGATTTTTGACAAAAGAGATAACTCCCCCCCATTACGTCATGCTTCAGAAATGTGGAAAATGGTCCGTTTTCAAATGTTTTATTTTTGAACGTCAGTTCACATTTGTAGGTGGATCATCAGTGTTAGAGCTAAAATGAGCATGTTTAAAGTGATTTTCATGCTCCAGGGGCCCTAAACACAAGATTTATGGAATGGTTAAAAGTGCATGAAAATGGCCAATTTACTCACTCTGAGTTCTCAAAAAGGGTTTCTTCACCTCAGGAAGTTAATTAAATACCATTTGGAGGCATTTAATGTTCGAGCAAAAACGGCTGATTTTCGACAAAAGAGATAACACCCCCCCATTACGTCATGCTTCAGAAATGTGGAAAATGGTCCGTTTTCAAATGTTTTATTTTTGAACGTCAGTTCACATTTGGAGGTGGATCATCAGTGTTAGAGCTAAAATTAGCATGTTTAAAGTGATTTTCATGCTTCCAGGGGCTCGGGAAGTGAATTAAATACTATTTGGAGGCATTTAATGTTCAATCAAAAACAGCTGATTTTTGACAAAAGAGATAACACCCCCCCATTACGTCATGCTTCAGAAATGTGGAAAATGGTCCGTTTTCAAATGTTTTATTTTTGAACGTCAGTTCACATTTGTAGGTGGATCATCAGTGTTAGAGCTAAAATTAGTATGTTTAAAGTGATTTTCATGCTTCCAGGGGCCCTAAACACAAGATTTATGGAATGGTTAAAAGTGCATGAAAATGGCCAATTTACTCACTCTGAGTTCTCAAAAAGGGTTTCTTCACCCCGGAAGTTAATTAAATACCATTTGGAGGCATTTAATGTTCGAGCAAAAACGGCTGATTTTCGACAAAAGAGATAACACCCCCCCATTACGTCATGCTTCAGAAATGTGGAAAATGGTCCGTTTTCAAATGTTTTATTTTTGAATGTCAGTTCACATTTGTAGGTGGATCATCAGTGTTAGAGCTAAAATTAGCATGTTTAAAGTGATTTTCATGCTTCCAGGGGCTCGGGAAGTGAATTAAATACTATTTGGAGGCATTTAATGTTCAATCAAAAACAGCTGATTTTTGACAAAAGAGATAACACCCCCCCCCATTACGTCATGCTTCAGAAATGTGGAAAATGGTCCGTTTTAAAATGTTTTATTTTTGAACGTCAGTTCACATTTGTAGGTGGATCATCAGTGTTGGAGCTAAAATTAGCATGTTTAAAGTGATTTTCATGCTTCCAGGGGCCCTAAACACAAGATTTATGGAATGGTTAAAAGTGCATGAAAATGGCCAATTTACTCACTCTGAGTTCTCAAAAAGGGTTTCTTCACCCCGGGAGTTAATTAAATACCATTTGGAGGCATTTAATGTTCGAGCAAAAACGGCTGATTTTCGACAAAAGAGATAACACCCTCCCATTACGTCATGCTTCAGAAATGTGGAAAATGGTCCATTTTCAAATGTTTTATTTTTGAACGTCAGTTCACATTTGTAGGTGGATCATCAGTGTTAGAGCTAAAATTAGCATGTTTAAAGTGATTTTCATGCTTCCAGGGGCCCTAAACACAAGATTTATGGAATGGTTAAAAGTGCATGAAAATGGCCAATTTACTCACTCTGAGTTCTCAAAAAGGGTTTCTTCACCCCGGGAAGTTAATTAAATACCATTTGGAGGCATTTAATGTTTGAGCAAAAATGGCTGATTTTCGACAAAAGAGATAACACCCCCCCATTACGTCATGCTTCAGAAATGTGGAAAATGGTCCGTTTTCAAATGTTTTATTTTTGAACGTCAGTTCACATTTGTAGGTGGATCATCAGTGTTAGAGCTAAAATTAGCATGTTTAAAGTGATTTTCATGCTTCCAGGGGCTCGGGAAGTGAATTAAATACTATTTGGAGGCATTTAATGTTCAAGCAAAAACAGCTGATTTTTGACAAAAGAGATAACACCCCCCCATTACGTCATGCTTCAGAAATGTGGAAAATGGTCCGTTTTCAAATGTTTTATTTTTGAACGTCAGTTCACATTTGTAGGTGGATCATCAGTGTTAGAGCTAAAATTAGCATGTTTAAAGTGATTTTCATGCTTCCAGGGGCCCTAAACACAAGATTTATGGAATGGTTAAAAGTGCATGAAAATGGCCAATTTACTCACTCTGAGTTCTCAAAAAGGGTTTCTTCACCCTGGGAAGTTAATTAAATACCATTTGGAGGCATTTAATGTTCGAGCAAAAACGGCTGATTTTCGACAAAAGAGATAACACCCCCCCATTACGTCATGCTTCAGAAATGTGGAAAATGGTCCGTTTTCAAATGTTTTATTTTTGAACGTCAGTTCACATTTGTAGGTGGATCATCAGTGTTAGAGCTAAAATTAGCATCTTTAAAGTGATTTTCATGCTTCCAGGGGCTCGGGAAGTGAATTAAATACTATTTGGAGGCATTTAATGTTCAAGCAAAAACAGCTGATTTTTGACAAAAGAGATAACACCCCCCCATTACGTCATGCTTCAGAAATGTGGAAAATGGTCCGTTTTCAAATGTTTTATTTTTAGACGTCAGTTCACATTTGTAGGTGGATCATCAGTGTTAGAGCTAAAATTAGCATGTTTAAAGTGATTTGCATGCTTCCAGGGGCCCTAAACACAAGATTTATGGAATGGTTAAAAGTGCATGAAAATGGCCAATTTACTCACTCTGAGTTCTCAAAAAGGGTTTCTTCACCTCGGGAAGTTAATTAAATACCATTTGGAGGCATTTAATGTTCGAGCAAAAACGGCTGATTTTCGACAAAAGAGATAACACCCCCCCATTACGTCATGCTTCAGAAATGTGGAAAATGGTCCGTTTTCAAATGTTTTATTTTTGAACGTCAGTTCACATTTGTAGGTGGATCATCAGTGTTAGAGCTAAAATTAGCATGTTTAAAGTGATTTTCATGCTTCCAGGGGCTCGGGAAGTGAATTAAATACTATTTGTAGGCATTTAATGTTCAATCAAAAACAGCTGATTTTTGACAAAAGAGATAACACCCCCCCATTACGTCATGCTTCAGAAATGTGGAAAATGGTCCGTTTTCAAATGTTTTATTTTTGAACGTCAGTTCACATTTGTAGGTGGATCATCAGTGTTAGAGCTAAAATTTGCATGTTTAAAGTGATTTTCATGCTTCCAGGGGCTCGGGAAGTGAATTAAATACTATTTGGAGGCATTTAATGTTCAAGCAAAAACAGCTGATTTTTGACAAAAGAGACAACACCCCCCCATTACGTCATGCTTCAGAAATGTGGAAAATGGTCCGTTTTCAAATGTTTTATTTTTGAACGTCAGTTCACATTTGTAGGTGGATCATCAGTGTTAGAGCTAAAATTAGCATGTTTAAAGTGATTTTCATGCTTCCAGGGGCCCTAAACACACGATTTATGGAATGGTTAAAAGTGCATGAAAATGGCCAATTTACTCACTCTGAGTTCTCAAAAAGGGTTTCTTCACCCCGGGAAGTTAATTAAATACCATTTGGAGGCATTTAATGTTCGAGCAAAAACGGCTGATTTTCGACAAAAGAGATAACACCCCCCCATTACGTCATGCGTCAGAAATGTGGAAAATGGTCCGTTTTCAAATGTTTTATTTTTGAACGTCAGTTCACATTTGTAGGTGGATCATCAGTGTTAGAGCTAAAATTAGCATGTTTAAAGTGATTTTCATGCTTCCAAGGGCCCTAAACAGAAGATTTATGGAATGGTTAAAAGTGCATGAAAATGGCCAATTTACTCACTCTGAGTTCTCAAAAAGTGTTTCTTCACCCCGGGAGGTTAATTAAATACCGTTTGGAGGCATTTAATGTTCGAGCAAAAACGGCTGATTTTCGACAAAAGAGATAACAACCTCCCATTACGTCATGCTTCAGAAATGTGGAAAATGGTCCATTTTCAAATGTTTTATTTTTGAACGTCAGTTCACATTTGTAGGTGGATCATCAGTGTTAGAGCTAAAATTAGCCTGTTTAAAGTGATTTTCATGCTTCCAGAGGCCCTAAACACAAGATTTATGGAATGGTTAAAAGTGCATGAAAATGGCCAATTTACTCACTCTGAGTTCTCAAAAAGGGTTTCTTCACCCCTGGAAGTTAATTGAATACCATTTGGAGGCATTTAATGTTCGAGCAAACTCGGCTGATTTTCGACAAAAGAGATAACACCCCCCCATTACGCAATGCTTCAGAAATGTGGAAAATGGTCCGTTTTCAAATGTTTTATTTTTGAACGTCAGTTCACATTTGTAGGTGGATCATCAGTGTTAGAGCTAAAATTTGCATGTTTAAAGTGATTTTCATGCTTCCAGGGGCTCGGGAAGTGAATTAAATACTATTTGGAGGCATTTAATGTTCAAGCAAAAACAGCTGATTTTTGACAAAAGAGATAACACCCCCCCATTACGTCATGCTTCAGAAATGTGGAAAATGGTCCGTTTTCAAATGTTTTATTTTTAGACGTCAGTTCACATTTGTAGGTGGATCATCAGTGTTAGAGCTAAAATTAGCATGTTTAAAGTGATTTGCATGCTTCCAGGGGCCCTAAACACAAGATTTATGGAATGGTTAAAAGTGCATGAAAATGGCCAATTTACTCACTCTGAGTTCTCAAAAAGGGTTTCTTCACCTCGGGAAGGTAATTAAATACCATTTGGAGGCATTTAATGTTCGAGCAAAAACGGCTGATTTTCGACAAAAGAGATAACACCCCCCCATTACGTCATGCTTCAGAAATGTGGAAAATGGTCCGTTTTCAAATGTTTTATTTTTGAACGTCAGTTCACATTTGTAGGTGGATCATCAGTGTTAGAGCTAAAATTTGCATGTTTAAAGTGATTTTCATGCTTCCAGGGGCTCGGGAAGTGAATTAAATACTATTTGGAGGCATTTAATGTTCAAGCAAAAACAGCTGATTTTTGACAAAAGAGACAACACCCCCCCATTACGTCATGCTTCAGAAATGTGGAAAATGGTCCGTTTTCAAATGTTTTATTTTTGAACGTCAGTTCACATTTGTAGGTGGATCATCAGTGTTAGAGCTAAAATTAGCATGTTTAAAGTGATTTTCATGCTTCCAGGGGCCCTAAACACAAGATTTATGGAATGGTTAAAAGTGCATGAAAATGGCCAATTTACTCACTCTGAGTTCTCAAAAAGGGTTTCTTCACCCCGGGAAGTTAATTAAATACCATTTGGAGGCATTTAATGTTCGAGCAAAAACGGCTGATTTTCGACAAAAGAGATAACACCCCCCCATTACGTCATGCGTCAGAAATGTGGAAAATGGTCCGTTTTCAAATGTTTTATTTTTGAACGTCAGTTCACATTTGTAGGTGGATCATCAGTGTTAGAGCTAAAATTAGCATGTTTAAAGTGATTTTCATGCTTTCAAGGGCCCTAAACAGAAGATTTATGGAATGGTTAAAAGTGCATGAAAATGGCCAATTTACTCACTCTGAGTTCTCAAAAAGTGTTTCTTCACCCCGGGAAGTTAATTAAATACCATTTGGAGGCATTTAATGTTCGAGCAAAAACGGCTGATTTTCGACAAAAGAGATAACACCCCCCCATTACGTCATGCTTCAGAAATGTGGAAAATGGTCCGTTTTCAAATGTTTTATTTTTGAACGTCAGTTCACATTTGTAGGTGGATCATCAGTGTTAGAGCTAAAATTAGCATGTTTAAAGTGATTTTCATGCTTCCAGGGGCTCGGGAAGTGAATTAAATACTATTTGGAGGCATTTAATGTTCAATCAAAAACAGCTGATTTTTGACAAAAGAGATAACACCCCCCCATTACGTCATGCTTCAGAAATGTGGAAAATGGTCCATTTTCAAATGTTTTATTTTTGAACGTCAGTTCACATTTGTAGGTGGATCATCAGTGTTAGAGCTAAAATTAGCATGTTTAAAGTGATTTTCATGCTTCCAGGGGCCCTAAACACAAGATTTATGGAATGGTTAAAAGTGCATGAAAATGGCCAATTTACTCACTCTGAGTTCTCAAAAAGGGTTTCTTCACCCCGGAAGTTAATTAAATACCATTTGGAGGCATTTAATGTTCGAGCAAAAACGGCTGATTTTCGACAAAAGAGATAACACCCCGCCATTACGAAATGCTTCAGAAATGTGGAAAATGGTCAGTTTTCAAATGTTTTATTTTTGAACCTCAGTTCACATTTGTAGGTGGATCATCAGTGTTTGAGCTAAAATTAGCATGTTTAAAGTGATTTTCATGCTTCCAGGGGCCCTAAACACAAGATTTATGGAATGGTTAAAAGTGCATGAAAATGGCCAATTTACTCACTCTGAGTTCTCAAAAAGGGTTTCTTCACCCCTGGAAGTTAATTAAATACCATTTGGAGGCATTTAATGTTCGAGCAAAAACGGCTGATTTTCGACAAAAGAGATAACACCCCCCCATTACGTCATGCTTCAGAAATGTGGAAAATGGTCCGTTTTCAAATGTTTTATTTTTGAACGTCAGTTCACATTTGTAGGTGGATGATCAGTGTTAGAGCTAAAATTAGCATGTTTAAAGTGATTTTCATGCTTCCAGGGGCTCGGGAAGTGCATTAAATACTATTTGGAGGCATTTAATGTTCAAGCAAAAACAGCTGATTTTTGACAAAAGAGACAACACCCTCCCATTACGTCATGCTTCAGAAATGTGGAAAATGGTCCGTTTTCAAATGTTTTATTTTTGAACGTCAGTTCACATTTGTAGCTGGATCATCAGTGTTAGAGCTAAAATTAGCATGTTTAAAGTGATTTTCATGCTTCCAGGGGCCCTAAACACAAGATTTATGGAATGGTTAAAAGTGCATGAAAATGGCCAATTTACTCACTCTGAGTTCTCAAAAAGGGTTTCTTCACCTCAGGAAGTTAATTAAATACCATTTGGAGGCATTTAATGTTCGAGCAAAAACGGCTGATTTTCGACAAAAGAGATAACAACCCCCCATTACGTCATGCTTCAGAAATGTGGAAAATGGTCAGTTTTCAAATGTTTTATTTTGGAACGTCAGTTCGCATTTGTAGGTGGATCATCGGTGTTAGAGCTAAAATTAACATGTTTAAAGTGATTTTCATGCTTCCAGGGGCTCGGGAAGTGAATTAAATACTATTTGGAGGCATTTAATGTTCAAGCAAAAACAGCTGATTTTTGACAAAAGAGATAACTCCCCCCCATTACGTCATGCTTCAGAAATGTGGAAAATGGTCCGTTTTCAAATGTTTTATTTTTGAACGTCAGTTCACATTTGTAGGTGGATCATCAGTGTTAGAGCTAAAATTAGCATGTTTAAAGTGATTTTCATGCTTCCAGGGGCCCTAAACACAAGATTTATGGAATGGTTAAAAGTGCATGAAAATGGCCAATTTACTCACTCTGAGTTCTCAAAAAGGGTTTCTTCACCTCGGGAAGTTAATTAAATACTATTTGGAGGCATTTAATGTTCGAGCAAAAACGGCTGATTTTCGACAAAAGAGATAACACCCCCCCATTACGTCATGCTTCAGAAATGTGGAAAGAGGTCCGTTTTCAAATGTTTTATTTTTGAACGTCAGTTCAGATTTGTAGGTGGATCATCAGTGTTAGAGCTAAAATTAGCATGTTTAAAGTGATTTTCATGCTTCCAGGGGCTCGGGAAGTGAATTAAATACTATTTGGAGGCATATAATGTTCAATCAAAAACAGCTGATTTTTGACAAAAGAGATAACACCCCCCCATTACGTCATGCTTCAGAAATGTGGAAAATGGTCCGTATTCAAATGTTTTATTTTTGAACGTCAGTTCACATTTGTAGGTGGATCATCAGTGTTAGAGCTAAAATTAGCATGTTTAAAGTGATTTTCATGCTTCCAGGGGCCCTAAACACAAGATTTATGGAATGGTTAAAAGTGCATGAAAATGGCCAATTTACTCACTCTGAGTTCTCAAAAAGGGTTTCTTCACCCCGGGAGTTAATTAAATACCATTTGGAGGCATTTAATGTTCGAGCAAAAACGGCTGATTTTCGACAAAAGAGATAACACCCTCCCATTACGTCATGCTTCAGAAATGTGGAAAATGGTCCATTTTCAAATGTTTTATTTTTGAACGTCAGTTCACATTTGTAGGTGGATCATCAGTGTTAGACCTAAAATTAGCATGTTTAAAGTGATTTTCATGCTTCCAGAGGCCCTAAACACAAGATTTATGGAATGGTTAAAAGTGCATGAAAATGGCCAATTTACTCACTCTGAGTTCTCAAAAAGGGTTTCTTCACCCCGGGAAGGTAATTTAATACCATTTGGAGGCATTTAATGTTCGAGCAAAAACGGCTGATTTTCGACAAAAGAGATAACACCCCCCCATTACGTCATGCTTCAGAAATGTGGAAAATGGTCCGTTTTCAAATGTTTTATTTTTGAACGTCAGTTCACATTTGTAGGTGGATCATCAGTGTTAGAGCTAAAATTAGCATGTTTAAAGTGATTTTCATGCTTCCAGGGGCCCTAAACACAAGATTTATGGAATGGTTAAAAGTGCATGAAAATGGCCAATTTAATCACTCTGAGTTCTCAAAAAGGGTTTCTTTACCCCGGGAAGTTAATTAAATACCATTTGGAGGCATTTAATGTTCGAGCAAAAACGGCTGATTTTCGACAAAAGAGATAACACCCCCCCATTACGTCATGCTTCAGAAATGTGGAAAATGGTCCGTTTTCAAATGTTTTATTTTTGAACGTCAGTTCACATTTGTAGGTGGATCATCAGTGTTAGAGCTTAAATTAGAATGTTTAAAGTGATTTTCATGCTTCCAGGGGCTCGGGAAGTGAATTAAATACTATTTGGAGGCATTTAATGTTCAAGCAAAAACAGCTGATTTTTGACAAAAGAGATAACACCCCCCCATTACGTCATGCTTCAGAAATGTGGAAAATGGTCCGTTTTCAAATGTTTTATTTTTGAACGTCAGTTCACATTTGTAGGTGGATCATCAGTGTTAGAGCTAAAATTAGCATGTTTAAAGTGATTTTCATGCTTCCAGGGGCCCTAAACACAAGATTTATGGAATGGTTAAAAGTGCATGAAAATGGCCAATTTACTCACTCTGAGTTCTCAAAAAGGGTTTCTTCACCTCGGGAAGTTAATTAAATACCATTTGGAGGCATTTAATGTTCGAGCAAAAACGGCTGATTTTCGACAAAAGAGATAACAACCCCCCATTACGTCATGCTTCAGAAATGTGGAAAATGGTCAGTTTTCAAATGTTTTATTTTTGAACGTCAGTTCACATTTGTAGGTGGATCATCGGTGTTAGAGCTAAAATTAGCATGTTTAAAGTGATTTTCATGCTTCCAGGGGCTCGGGAATGAATTAAATACTATTTGGAGGCATTTATTGTTCAAGCAAAAACAGCTGATTTTTGACAAAAGAGATAACTCCCCCCCATTACATCATGCTTCAGAAATGTGGAAAATGGTCCGTTTTCAAATGTTTTATTTTTGAACGTCAGTTCACATTTGTAGGTGGATCATCAGTGTTAGAGCTAAAATTAGCATGTTTAAAGTGATTTTCATGCTTCCAGGGGCTCAGGAAGTGAATTAAATACTATTTGGAGGCATTTAATGTTCAATCAAAAACAGCAGATTTTTGACAAAAGAGATAACACCCCCCTATTACGTCATGCTTCAGAAATGTGGAAAATGGTCCGTTTTCAAATGTTTTATTTTTGAACGTCAGTTCACATTTGTAGGTGGATCATCAGTGTTAGAGCTAAAATTAGCATGTTTAAAATGATTTTCATGCTTCCAGGGGCCCTAAACACAAGATTTATGGAATGGTTAAAAGTGCATGAAAATGGCTAATTTACTCACTCTGAGTTCTCAAAAAGGGTTTCTTCACCTCGGGAAGTTAATTAAATACCATTTGGAGGCATTTAATGTTCGAGCAAAAACGGCTGATTTTCGACAAAAGAGATAACACCCCCCCATTACGTCATGCTTCAGAAATGTGGAAAATGGTCCGTTTTCAAATGTTTTATTTTTGAACGTCAGTTCACATTTGTAGGTGGATCATCAGTGTTAGAGCTAAAATTAGCATGTTTAAAGTGATTTTCATGCTTCCAGGGGCTAGGGAAGTGAATTAAATACTATTTGGAGGCATTTAATGTTCAAGCAAAAACAGCTGATTTTTGACAAAAGAGATAACACCCCCCCATTACGTCATGCTTCAGAAATGTGGAAAATGGTCTGTATTCAAATGTTTTATTTTTGAACGTCAGTTCACATTTGTAGGTGGATCATCAGTGTTAGAGCTAAAATTAGCATGTTTAAAGTGATTTTCATGCTTCCAGGGGCTCGGGAAGTGAATTAAATACTATTTGGAGGCATTTAATGTTCAATCAAAAACAGCTGATTTTTGACAAAAGAGATAACACCCCCCATTACGTCATGCTTCAGAAATGTGGAAAATGGTCCGTTTTCAAATGTTTTATTTTTGAACGTCAGTTCACATTTGTAGGTGGATCATCAGTGTTAGAGCTAAAATTAGCATGTTTAAAGTGATTTTCATGCTTCCAGGGGCTCGGGAAGTGAATTAAATACTATTTGGAGGCATTTAATGTTCAATCAAAAACAGCTGATTTTTGACAAAAGAGATAACACCCCCCCATTACGTCATGCTTCAGAAATGTGGAAAATGGTCCGTTTTAAAATGTTTTATTTTTGAACGTCAGTTCACATTTGTAGGTGGATCATCAGTGTTGGAGCTAAAATTAGCATGTTTAAAGTGATTTTCATGCTTCCAGGGGCCCTAAACACAAGATTTATGGAATGGTTAAAAGTGCATGAAAATGGCCAATTTACTCACTCTGAGTTCTCAAAAAGGGTTTCTTCACCCCGGGAAGTTGATTGAATACCATTTGGAGGCATTTAATGTTCGAGCAAAAACGGCTGATTTTCGACAAAAGACATAACACCCCCCCATTACGTCATGCTTCAGAAATGTGGAAAATGGTCCGTTTTCAAATGTTTTATTTTTGAACGTCAGTTCACATTTGTAGGTGGATCATCAGTGTTAGAGCTAAAATTAGCATGTTTAAAGTGATTTTCATGCTTCCAGGGGCTCGGGAAGTGAATTAAATACTATTTGGAGGCATTTAATGTTCAAGCAAAAACAGCTGATTTTTGACAAAAGAGATAACACCCCCCCATTACGTCATGCTTCAGAAATGTGGAAAATGGTCCGTTTTCAAATGTTTTATTTTTGAACGTCAGTTCACATTTGTAGGTGGATCATCAGTGTTAGAGCTAAAATTAGCATGTTTAAAGTGATTTTCATGCTTCCAGGGGCCCTAAACACAAGATTTATGGAATGGTTAAAAGTGCATGAAAATGGCCAATTTACTCACTCTGAGTTCTCAAAAAGGGGTTTCTTCACCCCGGGAAGTTAATTAAATACCATTTGGAGGCATTTAATGTTCGAGCAAAAACGGCGGATTTTCGACAAAAGAGATAACACCCCCCCATTACGTCATGCTTCAGAAATGTGGAAAATGGTCCGTTTTCAAATGTTTTATTTTTGAACGTCAGTTCACATTTGTAGGTGGATCATCAGTGTTAGAGCTAAAATTAGCATGTTTAAAGTGATTTTCATGCTTCCAGGGGCTCGGGAAGTGAATTAAATACTATTTGGAGGCATTTAATGTTCAAGCAAAAACAGCTGATTTTTGACAAAAAAGATAACACCCCCCCATTACGTCATGCTTCAGAAATGTGGAAAATGGTCCGTTTTCAAATGTTTTATTTTTGAACGTCAGTTCACATTTGTAGGTGGATCATCAGTGTTAGAGCTAAAATTAGCATGTTTAAAGTGATTTTCATGCTTCCAGGGGCCCTAAACACAAGATTTATGGAATGGTTAAAGGTGCATGAAAATGGCCAATTTACTCACTCTGAGTTCTCAAAAAGGGTTTCTTCACCTCGGGAAGTTAATTAAATACCATTTGGAGGCATTTAATGTTCGAGCAAAAACGGCTGATTTTCGACAAAAGAGATAACACCCCCCCATTACGTCATGCTTCAGAAATGTGGAAAATGGTCCGTTTTCAAATGTTTTATTTTTGAACGTCAGTTCACATTTGTAGGTGGATCATCAGTGTTAGAGCTAAAATTAGCATGTTTAAAGTGATTTTCATGCTTCCAGGGGCTCGGGAAGTGAATTAAATACTATTTGTAGGCATTTAATGTTCAATCAAAAACAGCTGATTTTTGACAAAAGAGATAACACCCCCCCATTACGTCATGCTTCAGAAATGTGGAAAATGGTCCGTTTTCAAATGTTTTATTTTTGAACGTCAGTTCACATTTGTAGGTGGATCATCAGTGTTAGAGCTAAAATTAGCATGTTTAAAGTGATTTTCATGCTTCCAGGGGCCCTAAACACAAGATTTATGGAATGGTTAAAAGTGCATGAAAATGGCCAATTTACTCACTCTGAGTTCTCAAAAAGGGTTTCTTCACCCCAGGAAGTTAATTAAATACCATTTGGAGGCATTTAATGTTCGAGCAAAAACGGCGGATTTTCGACAAAAGAGATAACACCCCCCCATTATGTCATGCTTCAGAAATGTGGAAAATGGTCCGTTTTCAAATGTTTTATTTTTGAACGTCAGTTCACATTTGTAGGTGGATCATCAGTGTTAGAGCTAAAATTAGCATGTTTAAAGTGATTTTCATGCTTCCAGGGGCCCTAAACACAAGATTTATGGAATGGTTAAAGGTGCATGAAAATGGCCAATTTACTCACTCTGAGTTCTCAAAAAGGGTTTCTTCACCTCGGGAAGTTAATTAAATACCATTTGGAGGCATTTAATGTTCGAGCAAAAACGGCTGATTTTCGACAAAAGAGATAACAACCCCCCATTACGTCATGCTTCAGAAATGTGGAAAATGGTCAGTTTTCAAATGTTTTATTTTTGAACGTCAGTTCACATTTGTAGGTGGATCATCGGTGTTAGAGCTAAAATTAGCATGTTTAAAGTGATTTTCATGCTTCCAGGGGCTCGGGAATGAATTAAATACTATTTGGAGGCATTTATTGTTCAAGCAAAAACAGCTGATTTTTGACAAAAGAGATAACTCCCCCCCATTACATCATGCTTCAGAAATGTGGAAAATGGTCCGTTTTCAAATGTTTTATTTTTGAACGTCAGTTCACATTTGTAGGTGGATCATCAGTGTTAGAGCTAAAATTAGCATGTTTAAAGTGATTTTCATGCTTCCAGGGGCTCAGGAAGTGAATTAAATACTATTTGGAGGCATTTAATGTTCAATCAAAAACAGCAGATTTTTGACAAAAGAGATAACACCCCCCTATTACGTCATGCTTCAGAAATGTGGAAAATGGTCCGTTTTCAAATGTTTTATTTTTGAACGTCAGTTCACATTTGTAGGTGGATCATCAGTGTTAGAGCTAAAATTAGCATGTTTAAAATGATTTTCATGCTTCCAGGGGCCCTAAACACAAGATTTATGGAATGGTTAAAAGTGCATGAAAATGGCTAATTTACTCACTCTGAGTTCTCAAAAAGGGTTTCTTCACCTCGGGAAGTTAATTAAATACCATTTGGAGGCATTTAATGTTCGAGCAAAAACGGCTGATTTTCGACAAAAGAGATAACACCCCCCCATTACGTCATGCTTCAGAAATGTGGAAAATGGTCCGTTTTCAAATGTTTTATTTTTGAACGTCAGTTCACATTTGTAGGTGGATCATCAGTGTTAGAGCTAAAATTAGCATGTTTAAAGTGATTTTCATGCTTCCAGGGGCTAGGGAAGTGAATTAAATACTATTTGGAGGCATTTAATGTTCAAGCAAAAACAGCTGATTTTTGACAAAAGAGATAACACCCCCCCATTACGTCATGCTTCAGAAATGTGGAAAATGGTCTGTATTCAAATGTTTTATTTTTGAACGTCAGTTCACATTTGTAGGTGGATCATCAGTGTTCGAGCTAAAATTAGCATGTTTAAAGTGATTTTCATGCTTCCAGGGGCTCGGGAAGTGAATTAAATACTATTTGGAGGCATTTAATGTTCAATCAAAAACAGCTGATTTTTGACAAAAGAGATAACACCCCCCATTACGTCATGCTTCAGAAATGTGGAAAATGGTCCGTTTTCAAATGTTTTATTTTTGAACGTCAGTTCACATTTGTAGGTGGATCATCAGTGTTAGAGCTAAAATTAGCATGTTTAAAGTGATTTTCATGCTTCCAGGGGCTCGGGAAGTGAATTAAATACTATTTGGAGGCATTTAATGTTCAATCAAAAACAGCTGATTTTTGACAAAAGAGATAACACCCCCCCATTACGTCATGCTTCAGAAATGTGGAAAATGGTCCGTTTTAAAATGTTTTATTTTTGAACGTCAGTTCACATTTGTAGGTGGATCATCAGTGTTGGAGCTAAAATTAGCATGTTTAAAGTGATTTTCATGCTTCCAGGGGCCCTAAACACAAGATTTATGGAATGGTTAAAAGTGCATGAAAATGGCCAATTTACTCACTCTGAGTTCTCAAAAAGGGTTTCTTCACCCCGGGAAGTTAATTGAATACCATTTGGAGGCATTTAATGTTCGAGCAAAAACGGCTGATTTTCGACAAAAGACATAACACCCCCCCATTACGTCATGCTTCAGAAATGTGGAAAATGGTCCGTTTTCAAATGTTTTATTTTTGAACGTCAGTTCACATTTGTAGGTGGATCATCAGTGTTAGAGCTAAAATTAGCATGTTTAAAGTGATTTTCATGCTTCCAGGGGCTCGGGAAGTGAATTAAATACTATTTGGAGGCATTTAATGTTCAAGCAAAAACAGCTGATTTTTGACAAAAGAGATAACACCCCCCCATTACGTCATGCTTCAGAAATGTGGAAAATGGTCCGTTTTCAAATGTTTTATTTTTGAACGTCAGTTCACATTTGTAGGTGGATCATCAGTGTTAGAGCTAAAATTAGCATGTTTAAAGTGATTTTCATGCTTCCAGGGGCCCTAAACACAAGATTTATGGAATGGTTAAAAGTGCATGAAAATGGCCAATTTACTCACTCTGAGTTCTCAAAAAGGGGTTTCTTCACCCCGGGAAGTTAATTAAATACCATTTGGAGGCATTTAATGTTCGAGCAAAAACGGCGGATTTTCGACAAAAGAGATAACACCCCCCCATTACGTCATGCTTCAGAAATGTGGAAAATGGTCCGTTTTCAAATGTTTTATTTTTGAACGTCAGTTCACATTTGTAGGTGGATCATCAGTGTTAGAGCTAAAATTAGCATGTTTAAAGTGATTTTCATGCTTCCAGGGGCTCGGGAAGTGAATTAAATACTATTTGGAGGCATTTAATGTTCAAGCAAAAACAGCTGATTTTTGACAAAAAAGATAACACCCCCCCATTACGTCATGCTTCAGAAATGTGGAAAATGGTCCGTTTTCAAATGTTTTATTTTTGAACGTCAGTTCACATTTGTAGGTGGATCATCAGTGTTAGAGCTAAAATTAGCATGTTTAAAGTGATTTTCATGCTTCCAGGGGCCCTAAACACAAGATTTATGGAATGGTTAAAGGTGCATGAAAATGGCCAATTTACTCACTCTGAGTTCTCAAAAAGGGTTTCTTCACCTCGGGAAGTTAATTAAATACCATTTGGAGGCATTTAATGTTCGAGCAAAAACGGCTGATTTTCGACAAAAGAGATAACACCCCCCCATTACGTCATGCTTCAGAAATGTGGAAAATGGTCCGTTTTCAAATGTTTTATTTTTGAACGTCAGTTCACATTTGTAGGTGGATCATCAGTGTTAGAGCTAAAATTAGCATGTTTAAAGTGATTTTCATGCTTCCAGGGGCTCGGGAAGTGAATTAAATACTATTTGTAGGCATTTAATGTTCAATCAAAAACAGCTGATTTTTGACAAAAGAGATAACACCCCCCCATTACGTCATGCTTCAGAAATGTGGAAAATGGTCCGTTTTCAAATGTTTTATTTTTGAACGTCAGTTCACATTTGTAGGTGGATCATCAGTGTTAGAGCTAAAATTAGCATGTTTAAAGTGATTTTCATGCTTCCAGGGGCCCTAAACACAAGATTTATGGAATGGTTAAAAGTGCATGAAAATGGCCAATTTACTCACTCTGAGTTCTCAAAAAGGGTTTCTTCACCCCAGGAAGTTAATTAAATACCATTTGGAGGCATTTAATGTTCGAGCAAAAACGGCGGATTTTCGACAAAAGAGATAACACCCCCCCATTATGTCATGCTTCAGAAATGTGGAAAATGGTCCGTTTTCAAATGTTTTATTTTTGAACGTCAGTTCACATTTGTAGGTGGATCATCAGTGTTAGAGCTAAAATTAGCATGTTTAAAGTGATTTGCATGCTTCCAGGGGCCCTAAACACAAGATTTATGGAATGGTTAAAAGTGCATGAAAATGGCCAATTTACTCACTCTGAGTTCTCAAAAAGGGTTTCTTCACCTCGGGAAGTTAATTAAATACCATTTGGAGGCATTTAATGTTCGAGCAAAAACGGCTGATTTTCGACAAAAGAGATAACACCCCCCCATTACGTCATGCTTCAGAAATGTGGAAAATGGTCCGTTTTCAAATGTTTTATTTTTGAACGTCAGTTCACATTTGTAGGTGGATCATCAGTGTTAGAGCTAAAATTAGCATGTTTAAAGTGATTTTCATGCTTCCAGGGGCTCGGGAAGTGAATTAAATACTATTTGTAGGCATTTAATGTTCAATCAAAAACAGCTGATTTTTGACAAAAGAGATAACACCCCCCCATTACGTCATGCTTCAGAAATGTGGAAAATGGTCCGTTTTCAAATGTTTTATTTTTGAACGTCAGTTCACATTTGTAGGTGGATCATCAGTGTTAGAGCTAAAATTTGCATGTTTAAAGTGATTTTCATGCTTCCAGGGGCTCGGGAAGTGAATTAAATACTATTTGGAGGCATTTAATGTTCAAGCAAAAACAGCTGATTTTTGACAAAAGAGACAACACCCCCCCATTACGTCATGCTTCAGAAATGTGGAAAATGGTCCGTTTTCAAATGTTTTATTTTTGAACGTCAGTTCACATTTGTAGGTGGATCATCAGTGTTAGAGCTAAAATTAGCATGTTTAAAGTGATTTTCATGCTTCCAGGGGCCCTAAACACACGATTTATGGAATGGTTAAAAGTGCATGAAAATGGCCAATTTACTCACTCTGAGTTCTCAAAAAGGGTTTCTTCACCCCGGGAAGTTAATTAAATACCATTTGGAGGCATTTAATGTTCGAGCAAAAACGGCTGATTTTCGACAAAAGAGATAACACCCCCCCATTACGTCATGCGTCAGAAATGTGGAAAATGGTCCGTTTTCAAATGTTTTATTTTTGAACGTCAGTTCACATTTGTAGGTGGATCATCAGTGTTAGAGCTAAAATTTGCATGTTTAAAGTGATTTTCATGCTTCCAAGGGCCCTAAACAGAAGATTTATGGAATGGTTAAAAGTGCATGAAAATGGCCAATTTACTCACTCTGAGTTCTCAAAAAGTGTTTCTTCACCCCGGGAGGTTAATTAAATACCGTTTGGAGGCATTTAATGTTCGAGCAAAAACGGCTGATTTTCGACAAAAGAGATAACACCCTCCCATTACGTCATGCTTCAGAAATGTGGAAAATGGTCCATTTTCAAATGTTTTATTTTTGAACGTCAGTTCACATTTGTAGGTGGATCATCAGTGTTAGAGCTAAAATTAGCCTGTTTAAAGTGATTTTCATGCTTCCAGAGGCCCTAAACACAAGATTTATGGAATGGTTAAAAGTGCATGAAAATGGCCAATTTACTCACTCTGAGTTCTCAAAAAGGGTTTCTTCACCCCTGGAAGTTAATTGAATACCATTTGGAGGCATTTAATGTTCGAGCAAACTCGGCTGATTTTCGACAAAAGAGATAACACCCCCCCATTACGCAATGCTTCAGAAATGTGGAAAATGGTCCGTTTTCAAATGTTTTATTTTTGAACGTCAGTTCAGATTTGTAGGTGGATCATCAGTGTTAGAGCTAAAATTAGCATGTTTAAAGTGATTTTCATGCTTCCAGGGGCTCGGGAAGTGAATTAAATACTATTTGGAGGCATTTAATGTTCAAGCAAAAACAGCTGATTTTTGACAAAAGAGATAACACCCCCCCATTACGTCATGCTTCAGAAATGTGGAAAATGGTCCGTTTTCAAATGTTTTATTTTTGAACGTCAGTTCACATTTGTAGGTGGATCATCAGTGTTAGAGCTAAAATTAGCATGTTTAAAGTGATTTTCATGCTTCCAGGGGCCCTAAACACAAGATTTATGGAATGGTTAAAAGTGCATGAAAATGGCCAATTTACTCACTCTGAGTTCTCAAAAAGGGTTTCTTCACCCTGGGAAGTTAATTAAATACCATTTGGAGGCATTTAATGTTCGAGCAAAAACGGCTGATTTTCGACAAAAGAGATAACACCCCCCCATTACGTCATGCTTCAGAAATGTGGAAAATGGTCCGTTTTCAAATGTTTTATTTTTGAACGTCAGTTCACATTTGTAGGTGGATCATCAGTGTTAGAGCTAAAATTAGCATGTTTAAAGTGATTTTCATGCTTCCAGGGGCCCTAAACACAAGATTTATGGAATGGTTAAAAGTGCATGAAAATGGCCAATTTACTCACTCTGAGTTCTCAAAAAGTGTTTCTTCACCCCGGGAAGTTAATTAAATACCATTTGGAGGCATTTAATGTTTGAGCAAAAACGGCTGATTTTCGACAAAAGAGATAACACCCCCCCATTACGTCATGCTTCAGAAATGTGGAAAATGGTCCGTTTTCAAATGTTTTATTTTTGAACGTCAGTTCACATTTGTAGGTGGATCATCAGTGTTAGAGCTAAAATTAGCATGTTTAAAGTGATTTTCATGCTTCCAGGGGATCGGGAAGTGAATTAAATACTATTTGGAGGCATTTAATGTTCAAGCAAAAACAGCTGATTTTTGATAAAAGAGATAACACCCCCCCCATTACGTCATGCTTCAGAAATGTGGAAAATGGTCCGTTTTCAAATGTTTTATTTTTGAACGTCAGTTCACATTTGTAGGTGGATTATCAGTGTTAGAGCTAAAATTAGCATGTTTAAAGTGATTTTCATGCTTCCAGGGGCCCTAAAGACAAGATTTATGGAATGGTTAAAAGTGCATGAAAATGGCCAATTTACTCACTCTGAGTTCTCAAAAAGGGTTTCTTCACCCCGGGAAGTTAATTAAATACCATTTGGAGGCATTTAATGTTCGAGCAAAAACGGCTGATTTTCGACAAAAGAGATAACACCCCCCCATTACGTCATGCTTCAGAAATGTGGAAAATGGTCCGTTTTCAAATGTTTTATTTTTGAACGTCAGTTCACATTTGTAGGTGGATCATCAGTGTTAGAGCTAAAATTAGTATGTTTAAAGTGATTTTCATGCTTCCAGGGGCTCGGGAAGTGAATTAAATACTATTTGGAGGCATTTAATGTTCAAGCAAAAACAGCTGATTTTTGACAAAAGAGATAACACCCCCCCATTACGTCATGCTTCAGAAATGTGGAAAATGGTCCGTTTTCAAATGTTTTATTTTTAGACGTCAGTTCACATTTGTAGGTGGATCATCAGTGTTAGAGCTAAAATTAGCATGTTTAAAGTGATTTGCATGCTTCCAGGGGCCCTAAACACAAGATTTATGGAATGGTTAAAAGTGCATGAAAATGGCCAATTTACTCACTCTGAGTTCTCAAAAAGGGTTTCTTCACCTCGGGAAGGTAATTAAATACCATTTGGAGGCATTTAATGTTCGAGCAAAAACGGCTGATTTTCGACAAAAGAGATAACACCCCCCCATTACGTCATGCTTCAGAAATGTGGAAAATGGTCCGTTTTCAAATGTTTTATTTTTGAACGTCAGTTCACATTTGTAGGTGGATCATCAGTGTTAGAGCTAAAATTTGCATGTTTAAAGTGATTTTCATGCTTCCAGGGGCTCGGGAAGTGAATTAAATACTATTTGGAGGCATTTAATGTTCAAGCAAAAACAGCTGATTTTTGACAAAAGAGACAACACCCCCCCATTACGTCATGCTTCAGAAATGTGGAAAATGGTCCGTTTTCAAATGTTTTATTTTTGAACGTCAGTTCACATTTGTAGGTGGATCATCAGTGTTAGAGCTAAAATTAGCATGTTTAAAGTGATTTTCATGCTTCCAGGGGCCCTAAACACAAGATTTATGGAATGGTTAAAAGTGCATGAAAATGGCCAATTTACTCACTCTGAGTTCTCAAAAAGGGTTTCTTCACCCCGGGAAGTTAATTAAATACCATTTGGAGGCATTTAATGTTCGAGCAAAAACGGCTGATTTTCGACAAAAGAGATAACACCCCCCCATTACGTCATGCGTCAGAAATGTGGAAAATGGTCCGTTTTCAAATGTTTTATTTTTGAACGTCAGTTCACATTTGTAGGTGGATCATCAGTGTTAGAGCTAAAATTAGCATGTTTAAAGTGATTTTCATGCTTTCAAGGGCCCTAAACAGAAGATTTATGGAATGGTTAAAAGTGCATGAAAATGGCCAATTTACTCACTCTGAGTTCTCAAAAAGTGTTTCTTCACCCCGGGAAGTTAATTAAATACCATTTGGAGGCATTTAATGTTCGAGCAAAAACGGCTGATTTTCGACAAAAGAGATAACACCCCCCCATTACGTCATGCTTCAGAAATGTGGAAAATGGTCCGTTTTCAAATGTTTTATTTTTGAACGTCAGTTCACATTTGTAGGTGGATCATCAGTGTTAGAGCTAAAATTAGCATGTTTAAAGTGATTTTCATGCTTCCAGGGGCTCGGGAAGTGAATTAAATACTATTTGGAGGCATTTAATGTTCAATCAAAAACAGCTGATTTTTGACAAAAGAGATAACACCCCCCCATTACGTCATGCTTCAGAAATGTGGAAAATGGTCCATTTTCAAATGTTTTATTTTTGAACGTCAGTTCACATTTGTAGGTGGATCATCAGTGTTAGAGCTAAAATTAGCATGTTTAAAGTGATTTTCATGCTTCCAGGGGCCCTAAACACAAGATTTATGGAATGGTTAAAAGTGCATGAAAATGGCCAATTTACTCACTCTGAGTTCTCAAAAAGGGTTTCTTCACCCCGGAAGTTAATTAAATACCATTTGGAGGCATTTAATGTTCGAGCAAAAACGGCTGATTTTCGACAAAAGAGATAACACCCCGCCATTACGAAATGCTTCAGAAATGTGGAAAATGGTCAGTTTTCAAATGTTTTATTTTGGAACCTCAGTTCACATTTGTAGGTGGATCATCAGTGTTTGAGCTAAAATTAGTATGTTTAAAGTGATTTTCATGCTTCCAGGGGCCCTAAACACAAGATTTATGGAATGGTTAAAAGTGCATGAAAATGGCCAATTTACTCACTCTGAGTTCTCAAAAAGGGTTTCTTCACCCCTGGAAGTTAATTAAATACCATTTGGAGGCATTTAATGTTCGAGCAAAAACGGCTGATTTTCGACAAAAGAGATAACACCCCCCCATTACGTCATGCTTCAGAAATGTGGAAAATGGTCCGTTTTCAAATGTTTTATTTTTGAACGTCAGTTCACATTTGTAGGTGGATCATCAGTGTTAGAGCTAAAATTAGCATGTTTAAAGTGATTTTCATGCTTCCAGGGGCTCGGGAAGTGCATTAAATACTATTTGGAGGCATTTAATGTTCAAGCAAAAACAGCTGATTTTTGACAAAAGAGACAACACCCTCCCATTACGTCATGCTTCAGAAATGTGGAAAATGGTCCGTTTTCAAATGTTTTATTTTTGAACGTCAGTTCACATTTGTAGCTGGATCATCAGTGTTAGAGCTAAAATTAGCATGTTTAAAGTGATTTTCATGCTTCCAGGGGCCCTAAACACAAGATTTATGGAATGGTTAAAAGTGCATGAAAATGGCCAATTTACTCACTCTGAGTTCTCAAAAAGGGTTTCTTCACCTCAGGAAGTTAATTAAATACCATTTGGAGGCATTTAATGTTCGAGCAAAAACGGCTGATTTTCGACAAAAGAGATAACAACCCCCCATTACGTCATGCTTCAGAAATGTGGAAAATGGTCAGTTTTCAAATGTTTTATTTTGGAACGTCAGTTCGCATTTGTAGGTGGATCATCGGTGTTAGAGCTAAAATTAACATGTTTAAAGTGATTTTCATGCTTCCAGGGGCTCGGGAAGTGAATTAAATACTATTTGGAGGCATTTAATGTTCAAGCAAAAACAGCTGATTTTTGACAAAAGAGATAACTCCCCCCCATTACGTCATGCTTCAGAAATGTGGAAAATGGTCCGTTTTCAAATGTTTTATTTTTGAACGTCAGTTCACATTTGTAGGTGGATCATCAGTGTTAGAGCTAAAATTAGCATGTTTAAAGTGATTTTCATGCTTCCAGGGGCCCTAAACACAAGATTTATGGAATGGTTAAAAGTGCATGAAAATGGCCAATTTACTCACTCTGAGTTCTCAAAAAGGGTTTCTTCACCTCGGGAAGTTAATTAAATACTATTTGGAGGCATTTAATGTTCGAGCAAAAACGGCTGATTTTCGACAAAAGAGATAACACCCCCCCATTACGTCATGCTTCAGAAATGTGGAAAGAGGTCCGTTTTCAAATGTTTTATTTTTGAACGTCAGTTCAGATTTGTAGGTGGATCATCAGTGTTAGAGCTAAAATTAGCATGTTTAAAGTGATTTTCATGCTTCCAGGGGCTCGGGAAGTGAATTAAATACTATTTGGAGGCATATAATGTTCAATCAAAAACAGCTGATTTTTGACAAAAGAGATAACACCCCCCCATTACGTCATGCTTCAGAAATGTGGAAAATGGTCCGTATTCAAATGTTTTATTTTTGAACGTCAGTTCACATTTGTAGGTGGATCATCAGTGTTAGAGCTAAAATTAGCATGTTTAAAGTGATTTTCATGCTTCCAGGGGCCCTAAACACAAGATTTATGGAATGGTTAAAAGTGCATGAAAATGGCCAATTTACTCACTCTGAGTTCTCAAAAAGGGTTTCTTCACCCCGGGAGTTAATTAAATACCATTTGGAGGCATTTAATGTTCGAGCAAAAACGGCTGATTTTCGACAAAAGAGATAACACCCTCCCATTACGTCATGCTTCAGAAATGTGGAAAATGGTCCATTTTCAAATGTTTTATTTTTGAACGTCAGTTCACATTTGTAGGTGGATCATCAGTGTTAGACCTAAAATTAGCATGTTTAAAGTGATTTTCATGCTTCCAGAGGCCCTAAACACAAGATTTATGGAATGGTTAAAAGTGCATGAAAATGGCCAATTTACTCACTCTGAGTTCTCAAAAAGGGTTTCTTCACCCCGGGAAGGTAATTTAATACCATTTGGAGGCATTTAATGTTCGAGCAAAAACGGCTGATTTTCGACAAAAGAGATAACACCCCCCCATTACGTCATGCTTCAGAAATGTGGAAAATGGTCCGTTTTCAAATGTTTTATTTTTGAACGTCAGTTCACATTTGTAGGTGGATCATCAGTGTTAGAGCTAAAATTAGCATGTTTAAAGTGATTTTCATGCTTCCAGGGGCCCTAAACACAAGATTTATGGAATGGTTAAAAGTGCATGAAAATGGCCAATTTAATCACTCTGAGTTCTCAAAAAGGGTTTCTTTACCCCGGGAAGTTAATTAAATACCATTTGGAGGCATTTAATGTTCGAGCAAAAACGGCTGATTTTCGACAAAAGAGATAACACCCCCCCATTACGTCATGCTTCAGAAATGTGGAAAATGGTCCGTTTTCAAATGTTTTATTTTTGAACGTCAGTTCACATTTGTAGGTGGATCATCAGTGTTAGAGCTTAAATTAGAATGTTTAAAGTGATTTTCATGCTTCCAGGGGCTCGGGAAGTGAATTAAATACTATTTGGAGGCATTTAATGTTCAAGCAAAAACAGCTGATTTTTGACAAAAGAGATAACACCCCCCCATTACGTCATGCTTCAGAAATGTGGAAAATGGTCCGTTTTCAAATGTTTTATTTTTGAACGTCAGTTCACATTTGTAGGTGGATCATCAGTGTTAGAGCTAAAATTAGCATGTTTAAAGTGATTTTCATGCTTCCAGGGGCCCTAAACACAAGATTTATGGAATGGTTAAAAGTGCATGAAAATGGCCAATTTACTCACTCTGAGTTCTCAAAAAGGGTTTCTTCACCTCGGGAAGTTAATTAAATACCATTTGGAGGCATTTAATGTTCGAGCAAAAACGGCTGATTTTCGACAAAAGAGATAACAACCCCCCATTACGTCATGCTTCAGAAATGTGGAAAATGGTCAGTTTTCAAATGTTTTATTTTTGAACGTCAGTTCACATTTGTAGGTGGATCATCGGTGTTAGAGCTAAAATTAGCATGTTTAAAGTGATTTTCATGCTTCCAGGGGCTCGGGAATGAATTAAATACTATTTGGAGGCATTTATTGTTCAAGCAAAAACAGCTGATTTTTGACAAAAGAGATAACTCCCCCCCATTACATCATGCTTCAGAAATGTGGAAAATGGTCCGTTTTCAAATGTTTTATTTTTGAACGTCAGTTCACATTTGTAGGTGGATCATCAGTGTTAGAGCTAAAATTAGCATGTTTAAAGTGATTTTCATGCTTCCAGGGGCTCAGGAAGTGAATTAAATACTATTTGGAGGCATTTAATGTTCAATCAAAAACAGCAGATTTTTGACAAAAGAGATAACACCCCCCTATTACGTCATGCTTCAGAAATGTGGAAAATGGTCCGTTTTCAAATGTTTTATTTTTGAACGTCAGTTCACATTTGTAGGTGGATCATCAGTGTTAGAGCTAAAATTAGCATGTTTAAAATGATTTTCATGCTTCCAGGGGCCCTAAACACAAGATTTATGGAATGGTTAAAAGTGCATGAAAATGGCTAATTTACTCACTCTGAGTTCTCAAAAAGGGTTTCTTCACCTCGGGAAGTTAATTAAATACCATTTGGAGGCATTTAATGTTCGAGCAAAAACGGCTGATTTTCGACAAAAGAGATAACACCCCCCCATTACGTCATGCTTCAGAAATGTGGAAAATGGTCCGTTTTCAAATGTTTTATTTTTGAACGTCAGTTCACATTTGTAGGTGGATCATCAGTGTTAGAGCTAAAATTAGCATGTTTAAAGTGATTTTCATGCTTCCAGGGGCTAGGGAAGTGAATTAAATACTATTTGGAGGCATTTAATGTTCAAGCAAAAACAGCTGATTTTTGACAAAAGAGATAACACCCCCCCATTACGTCATGCTTCAGAAATGTGGAAAATGGTCTGTATTCAAATGTTTTATTTTTGAACGTCAGTTCACATTTGTAGGTGGATCATCAGTGTTAGAGCTAAAATTAGCATGTTTAAAGTGATT